>NC_079170.1:5672820-5812820 GCF_947568905.1 Ostrea edulis | reverse complement strand
TTCTCACATCGCCACGTTAGGCTTTGGCAAAATAAAAATCCCTCGTTGCTACGGCCGAAAACTCCATGCACAAATCGCGGAATACGCGTAAAGGAAAAAGAATGATCATTCTATCAAGGAAGAAAACATAAAGGAAACAGAAATATCACAACTTTAAACTTGGAACAATATTATGCAGTTTAGTACGGCCTCATACTAGTGATTACGAATCGTGTAAACAACGTGCACTTGAAGAAAGTATACAGGTAGGATAAAAATGTGTCCATAACCACAAATGAATGTCGTAATATTACATAATCTAAAATCACACACGTAAATGTGAACAAAGTAAACATACGCAAAATAAACAAAACTGGGCGTCATCTGCCCTCAAAGATAATTGTATTTCTATCTGTCCTAAAAAGATAATTGTATTTCTAATTGCTCCAAAAAGATATTTGTATTTTTAAGTAAAATATAAAATATAGATGCAGGGGGGGGGGGGGGTGTTATTGATGCAGCCAATGTTAGCAATATTAAATATAATGCGCGGGTCTAAAAGTAGCAGGATCCTATTTTTAAGGTAAATCTGAAGATAACAAACAGTGATTAATCTCGTGAATCCTATACTGAATGCAAAATTGAAAGCAGGGTAAACACGGCCCCTGAAAACGCCGGAAGTGTGAATAGTGATTAGTGGCGTAGAAGGTGCAGGAATCCCCTGTTGATCGGCCACACTCACCCTGACCTTCATGAGCCCTTTATCTTGATGTAAACGGAGTAATCCGTAGTCAAAATGAGTATTTAAAGAATGGCCCAACAATTGGTATGAAACGCGTCAGACAGCATGCGAAATATTTGCAGATAAGGTCATTTAAAAAAAAAACATCCATAATTTTCGAAAAGACTGACTTCAATAGAGGCTATTTAAAGCTCTGTGATATGAATTAATTTGATAATAGCTTGTCTCTATTCAAGCATTGCTCATACGGAGAACATGTTCTTGTGTATCGAATCAATTGAGATACATAAACACCGCATGCAGGTGATAGTGGAATATTGCTACAGAAATATAGGTAGTCATCACCTGACCCCACCTCTCCATGGTCCAGATTATTGGTCAGTAGCCTGTCTCCAATCAATTGAATCACGTGGGGATCCGGGTTAGAATAGGTCCTCAGAACCCTTGCTTGTCATAAGAGGCGACTAAATGGGACGGTCCTTCGGATGAGACCGAGGTCCCGTGTCACAGCAAGTGTGGCACGATAAAGATCTCTCTCTGCTCAATGGCCGTAAGCGCCGATCATAGGCCTAAATTTTGCAGCCCTTCACCGGCAGTGGTGACGTCTTCATATGGGTGAAATATTCTCGAGAAGGACATTAAACAATATTTAATCAATCGAATCAATTGCGAGGCATAAACACCATATGCAGATGATAATGGAATATCACTACATCCCCTGAAGCGTACACTTCCAAAATGTTCCGTTGTAAACCAGTGTTGGTGCAAGTTGTTTTCTACATGAAGCAGAAACTGATCATGTAAGCTATATGGACGATACACTAAGACATATAGAGTAGGTGGGTGTACATGTAGTTTGTCACTTGAGGATGGGTTATTCGGCTAATCCTCAAAACAAATAATGATATTAAAACCACAAGGCAAAGCAAAATTCATTACGTGTATAGCATTTGAATATATTTGTTTACAAGAAATGGAAATAACTTGTCGGGCAATAGAAACATAATAATAAATGAGAAGTGTGGTAAATAATGGAACTTTTCAAAAAAAAATAATAACTGCGTAATATGCAATTTTTTTTGTTATCTTAGTGAGACAATTACCAGCATACGTGTATATGGCCACGACCTACTAATTCGTGGACACGCCTTGTTAGGTCATTTGAGCAAATTCAAGTGACATACTGCAATCGGTTGTCGTCGTCCGTCGTGCATTAACAATTGAACATTTTTAACTTCTTGATAACTACTATTCTAATTCTTTTCAAATGTGGTATGAAGCATCTTTTGTGCACACCTTGGGCCCTAGGAGTGGAGGAAAAACTGCCAACCGCACATGTGTAAGAAAAACTAAATGCATAGTGATATTGAGCATTTGTAATTGTAAATTCCATGACCCCCTGGGTAGGGGTTTTGACCCCAGAGCAGGGCCAAACTTGGTATACAGTGTTTATGTGTAAAACACTTAAATGACATCTTTAGTGCTATTGATACTAAATTAAAACTAAATGGATATTTAGAAAGGACAGGTAGTCTTTTACCAAAATTTAAACTTGTTGATCCCAGGGGTAGTGGTTTGGTATTAGGGTGGGGCCAAAATGGTCAGTTATTAAAATTGTGAACAATAGAATATTTTAACTTCTTGATGGGTATTTTTTGTACATCTGTGAAGATCCGCAGAAAGCACTATTTCATCTACTATATTATGCAAATATACTATATATAAATATTGTTTAAAAATTCAAAACGTGCACACCACGGTCTGCTTCTTGTGCATACAGTGCAGACCGTTACCGTTTACAAAGTGAGCAACGTGTCCGTGCATACCATTCCTCCGTACAAGAAGTTCGTATCGTTCTGTGCACGTGGTGTAGTGGCACAAGTATGGGAGAATGCCAATGGAGAAAACGAAAGTTACATAAGATTGATTAACTATTGTTTAACGTCCCTCACGAAAATAATTCACTCGTATGGAGACGTCATCACTGCCGGTGAAGGGCTGCAAAATTTAGGCCTATGCTCGGCGCTCACGGCGGCCTTTGAGCAGGGATGGATCTTTATCGTGCCACACCTGCTGTGATACAGGACCTCGGTCTCATCCGAAGGACCGCCCCATTTAGTCGCCTCTTACGACAAGCAAGGGGTACTGAGGACCTATTTTAACCCGGATCCCGGGGGAGGGGGGTACTGAGGACCTATTCTAACCCGGATCCCCACGGGATAACTTACATGAAACTAAAGTCATATAATATAAATATTATATTCACCCCTATATAACCAATCTAACTACATGTGTTAATTGTCTCAGAATTCCTGGGATACACTTTACATGTAACATTATAACATTACAGTTAATATATACATGTATTGTACATGTAACATTACAGTTAATATCTACATATATTGTACATGTAACATTATAACATTACAGTTAATATCTACATGTATTGTACATGTAACATTATAACATTACAGTTAATATCTACATATGTTGTACATGTAACATTACAGTTAATATATACAGGTATTGTACATGTAACATTACAGTTAATATATACATATATTGTACATGTAACATTACAGTTAATACCTACATGTATTGTACATGTAACATTACAGTTAATATCTACATATATTGTACATGTAACATTACATTTAATATCTACATATATTGTACATGTAATATTACAGTTAATATCTACATACATTGTACATGTAACATTACAGTTAATATATACATATATTGTACATGTAACATTATAACATTACAGTTAATATCTACATATATTGTACATGTGACATTATAACAGTACAGTTGATATCTACATATATTGTACATGTGACATTATAACATTACAGTTATTATCTACATGTATTGTACATGTAACATTACAGTTAATATATACATGTATTGTACATGTAACATTAGAACATTACAGTTAATATATACATGTATTGTACATGTAACATTACAGTTAATATCTACATGTATTGTACATGTAACATTACAGTTAATATCTACATATATTGTACATGTAACATTATAACATTACAGTTAATATATACATGTATTGTATATGTGACATTATAACATTACAGTTAATATCTACATGTATTGTACATGTAACATTATAACATTACAGTTAATATCTACATATATTGTACATGTGACCTTATAACATTACAGTTAATATCTACATATATTGTACATGTAACATTATAACAGTACAGTTGATATCTACATATATTGTACATGTGACATTATAACATTACAGTTAATATCTACATATATTGTACATGTAACATTACAGTTAATATCTACATATATTGTACATGTAACATTATAACATTACAGTTAATATATACATATATTGTGCATGTAACATTATAACATTACAGTTAATATTTACATATATTGTACATGTAACATTATAACAGTACAGTTAATATATACATATATTGTACATGTAACATTATAACATTACAGTTAATATATACATATATTGTACATGTAACATTACAGTTAATATCTACATGTATTGTACATGTAACATTACAGTTAATATCTACATATATTGTACATGTAACATTATAACAGTACAGTTAATATATACATATATTGTACATGTAACATTATAACATTACAGTTAATATATACATATATTGTACATGCAACATTACAGTTAATATCTACATGTATTGTACATGTAACATTACAGTTAATATCTACATATATTGTACATGTGACATTATAACATTACAGTTAATATCTACATGTATTGTACATGTAACATCATAACAGTACAGTTGATATCTACATATATTGTACATGTGACATTATAACATTACAGTTAATATCTACATGTATTGTACATGTAACATTACAGTTAATATCTACATATATTATACATGTAACATTATAACATCATAGTTAATATATACATATATTGTACATGTAACATTACAATTAATATCTACATGTATTGTACATGTAACATTACAGTTAATATCTACATATATTGTACATGTAACATTACAGTTAATACATACAGGTATTGTACATGTAACATTATAACATTACAGTTAATATATACATGTATTGTACATGTAACATTACAGTTAATATATACAGGTATTGTACATGTAACATTACAGTTAATATCTACATATATTGTACATGTAACATTTTAACATTACAGTTAATATCTACATGTATTGTACATGTAACATTACAGTTAATATATACAGGTATTGTACATGTAACATTACAGTTAATATATACATATATTGTACATGTAACATTACAGTTAATATATACATATATTGTACATGTAACATTATAACATTACAGTTAATATCTACATGTATTGTACATGTAACATTATAACATTACAGTTAATATATACATGTATTGTACATGTAACATTATAACATTACAGTTAATATATACATATATTGTACATGTAACATTGTAACATTACAGTTAATATATACATATATTGTAGATGTGACATTATAACAGTACAGTTGATATATACATATATTGTACATGTAACATTATAACATTACAGTTAATATATACATATATTGTACATGTAACATTATAACATTACAGTTAATATTTACATATATTGTACATGTAACATTACAGTTAATATATGCATATATTGTACATGTAACATTATAACAGTACAGTTGATATCTACATGTATTGTACATGTAGTATAACATTACAGTTGATATCTACATATGTTGTACATGTAACATTATAACAGTACAGTTGATATCTACATGTATTGTACATGTAACATTAAAACAGTACAGTTGATATCTACATGTATTGTACATGTAGTATAACATTACAATTGATATCTACATGTATTGTACATGTAACATTATAACATTACAGTTAATATATACATCTGTTGTACATGTAACATTACAGTTAATATATACATATATTGTACATGTAACATTATAACATTACAGTTAATATATACAGGTATTGTACATGTAACATTACAGTTAATATATACAGGTATTGTAGATGTAACATTATAACATTACAGTTGATATCTACATGTATTGTACATGTAACATTATAACATTACAGTTGATATCTACATGTATTGTACATGTAACATTACAGTTAATATCTACATGTATTGTACATGTAACATTATAACATTACAGTTGATATCTACATGTATTGTACATGTAACATTACAGTTAATATCTACATGTATTGATTTCAGATGGAGTGGGACTGGTCTCCGCTTGTACGTTACTGTTGATTCTGATCTTGTAACATTACAGTTGATATCTACATGTATTGATTTCAGATGGAGTGGGACTGGTCTCCGCTTGTACGTTACTGTTGATTCTGATCTTGGCGTTCTGTGTTCTAATCAGGAAGCGACGTTCTAGTAGGGGACCTCGGCGTAGTTCATCTTCTATTTATAGTCTTTCAGGTAAAAAGTGAAAGTAAATATCATTACAGTGGAAACTGCTTAATCTGACACCTGTGTAATCCGTTTTACTGGGCATGCTACCCTTACTTTCATTTTAAATTCCATATTGTGTATTCCGGAAAAATATATCTCTTGGTGCATGACGGATGAGACAAGTTTCACTGTAATTTAAGGTATTCAATGTATAATGACCATATTTCATATCTAATAAATGGATGGTGGAATATTTGTAATCATGGTATCATTTTGAAGGGTTCATCAAATAAAAATAACCCACGGTAGGAATTTTCTAAATATTTTGTTTACTGCTTGATATATTTCACCTAGAATTTAACATTGAAGTATATGGGAAAAGCATCTTTTATTGCAATATTTTAAAAACAAATTATATATTCATACTAATCTCTTGGTAAAAAGTTACATACACTTTCTTTTTATGAAAATATGAAATAAAATTAATCATTGACCACACACATTTTTAGAAAATTGGATTTTTCTTATTTTTACAAAGGGCAGACAACTCTTCCAAAAAGTCTTAAGTGCAAAAAGGTCAGCTTCTAATCATTTACCAGTCATGTGAATTTCATCTGCTTCACTTCCATCATTAATTAACAATAAAGTTTTATGATGATCTAAATCCTTCAAAATTGTTCATTATCCTTTCATTATACATGGAATACCTTAAAATTGGATGAATTGCTGAAAGATGAATTCTAGAAGAATTTTTACGTAAAATCGCGAGCACGTAAGAAAAAGGAAATTCTTGTAGAATATTACTTTCATGTTAATCAGAAGTTTTCATCAAGGAACAACTATGAGATATAATTTCATCTGATGCTAGATTATGGTAGTACAACGTCTCCACCATTGGCAACGTTGAAACGACTTTGCGCGCGAGTTATGTTTCATATGCTAGAATTATTCAGCCTCTATAATATTAAAATATAGTTTTGCCATCTCCTGACTAAACCAATCAGAAGCAAGAATATATGCATGATATCACGAACTCTCAAAACATTTTGTTAATTGCATTCATAATATCAAGCATTTAATATTGAAATTTCAATAATAAATGTGTAGCATCCGTTATTTTCAGGAATCGACAATATGAATTACGTATCAGGCGGACCCTCTCCGCCGCCATATACACCACGTGACGATCTATCTCCGCCGCCTTACTCTGAAGCAGATCCCAACAAGGGAGACAATCCTCTATCACATATTTAGATCTTTATCATTGTGCAGATTGCATTTTCTTTACTGTCTATATTGATTTGCAGATACAATGTTATCAAATTCTGTATATATCATTTTACTCGACTTCAAATGATAATTAGGCTGAATAATAAGTTTTAAACAATATTCAAAACGTTAACTTTGGCCATAATGTTTTAGTGGATGGTCATAGAGATTTCACATGTGTATTTCTTGTGACGATATTTCTTTGAATAGCAAAATTTGTATACATCATAACCTTGAATTTGGAATATGACATACCTTTGAAAAACTTTTAACCTAGGCCATAACTTTTGATTGGTTATTGATAGCGCTTTCATATATCATACGTTATTTCTTGTGACACTTGATCTTGTTACCCAAATCGTCGCCCAGCATCCAAAATTGTTGTCCCCACGACGATTTGGGACAAGATTGCACTATCATTAGGGGCGATGATTTGGGATGTACTTTAGTATACCCCAATCGTCGCCCGTCCTGAATCGTCGCCCGCCAATATTTTATTGACGTTTGTAGAATAGATTACACAGAAGTTATTTTATTGTACCCCCTCTTATATAGGGAGTACATAGGTTTCACTCGGTCTGTTTGTCTGTCGATCCGCATTCATATCTCTTGTGTCTGTCGAACTATTCGGCTGAAATTTTGTATGTAGATTACAAGTGACCCTCTGACATGCCCCCCCCCCCCCCCAACAAAACCATGCGAATTCTGGAATGAGAACTTAAAAGTGCCGGGAGCTGTACACAGTTTTCAGCAACTCTGCAATATCTGGTGTTTTGAACCACATGAAATATCTTGATCGCGAGCTCAAAGCACCGCGAGCTGTAATCATAGCGAACTATTTTCGACTTCACTCTGGTGTTTGTGAACTGCATGATTGAGCTAAAATTTTGTATGGGACTAAGGACATAGGTCTCATTTATTTGTTTGTTTGCTTGTTTGTTCATTTACTTATTTAGAGAGAGAGAGAGAGAGAGAGAGAGAGAGAGAGAGAGAGATTTTCACGAATGTCCAAACGGTGGGAGAGTGTCCAAATGGCCGCTATAACAGGCGTAATCTCATACAATCTGAAGTTACTAACAAATCTGCGGTGCATAGGACATAAGAACCCCATAATTAGCAGAATCACCCTACAATAAAAGGCAAAATGGTGTATTGTCGGACATCTCTCTCTCTCTCTCTCTCTCTCTCTCTCTCTGGAAGACTGGACGACTAAAAAATATAGACAACTATGAGACCACCACCACTAACGACAAACACAATTCTTTCAATGCAAGGTGAAGATAACGAACAGTGATCAATCTCATAACTCCTACAAGCAATACAAAATAGATAGTTGGGCAAACACGGACCCCTGGACACACCAGAGGTGGGATCAGGTGCCTAGGAGGAGTAAGCATCCCCTGTTGACCGGTCACACCCGCCGTGAGCCCCATATCCTGATCAGGTAAACGGAGTTATCCGCAGTCAAAATCAGTGTGCCAAGAACGGCTTAACATTTTTTTTAGAATAGTAACAAAACCACTACCAACCAAAACAATATAAAATACCGTTATCATGATTCATAATAAATCTAAAACCTATACAACAGAACAAGTAAAAGACGAAGTAGAAAATTAAAATATCTCGCTTGTAGGGTCCGAGGAGAAGAGAAGTTAACAAACAGAGCCAGTTTGTATGTGAATGTTGTTTCCAAATAGTTGCAGCAAGGGGGACGACAATTTCGGGTGTGAGGTTATGCCCAAATCGTCGCCGGTGTCGATTTGGGATGGGCGACGATTTGGGGTGTAACATACCTTTCATTGGCTGCAAGAAATGCTTTACTGCAGTACAACAGTGCTTCACAAATACGTCATCTTTTTTTTTTTTATTTTAGTGCACGAAGCTGCAAATCAACTTATGTAAACAATGTGAATAGTAGTACATGTAATGCTACGAGTTTGATAAGATCAGTCATCACACTTTAGGAACGCAACAAGATTAATTAATGGTGTGTTAGTGCCTGTACAACAGGTGTATCGGAGGGGTTGGAGGAAATGTACATAGAAAGCATAAATTTTGGTTTTATTTACCGAAGTCTCTGTGTAGTGTGATACCATAGTTTTAATGTTTATTAATTGTAAATTCATGTCGATACAGACAATTGTAAATTTAAAGATAACGAGTTATAATGATTATGGCATCGAGTTCTTGAACATGTGACACAGGCATGGAGTGTATTAGTGACAGATTTAAAATGTTCAGGTCATGTCTATATAACATTGCGGGAAACACTCGCTGCCAGAATGTACCACCATGGCTGCTTTTGGTACGACACTGTTGTTGATTGTCGCCCTTAGTACACACCTTGGTTATAGTGAAGGAAGGTAATGATTTTGTTATACAATCTTATGTCTTTTTTGCGTTATTCAGTGTGAAACTCAAGCTGAGATGAATACCATAAGAGTACACAGATAAATGATAACCGCGTGTATACATAACTGGTTTTTATTTTGAATTTAATGTATTCTAGACCTTGAAAAAAAATACTTCAAAACATTTCGTAGTCGCCATCTGTAAGACAATATAACAAAAACCATCATTTGTTGTTATATCATTGGTGTTTTTTATATTAAAAACCATAAAGATTTATGTTTGAATACATTGTGCATGTTTTACTGTAAATGTATGTTTCACTATGAAATAAAAATAAAAAGAATAAACATTTTTATAAAACTATTTGTAAATGTTTTAAAATTATGAAAACCCATATTTACCACGAGTTTCCTATTACATAACCCATTTAAAAGACATTACTGTAGTCACTGCAATTGAACCCGGACGTTTGCGTGCAGGTACATGTATGTAGTTTATTTGATATATTTTGTTCAATTATATAGGGTTATTGAACTTATATTGGTGAATATTGGCAGGAGTTGGCTGTAAAAATGCACGAGCTTGCGAGTGAATTTTGACAGCCAACGAGTGCCAATATTCACCTATGTAAATTCAATAACCCTTTTATTATATAGCTAAAGTATTTAGTTGTTAAATTATATCCCTTTTCACTCAAACTACTCCAAAATAGACGAGAATTCATCAATATTGGCAGTGTGCAATAACACCATGCATTTCTTAACTGTTCAATATTTAACCCGTCATTAATGCATGAAGCAAACTGATTTTGTAAATGAGGACATCATAATTTATGTACAGTAAAACATTTTGCTTAAGTAAATATCAAATACCGGCTCTATCAGATTCGAAGGACCGTCGTTTGACATTTTGGCTTGTTTACGTCGTTACGGTAACGTCAATATTGAACGCTCATACTCGGAATGTTTCGGGCGCATACAATTTACGCAATGCAAAGTTAGCGTTCAATAAATTCTCAGGATATTGAACGCTAACATTCTCTAGATTTTACGCAGATTTTATATTAGACTATTTATAAGCTATATAATTATAGAATTTATTGCTTACGTCTTACTGTGTATCATGACGTTTTTCAAGAAAAGAAAACTTTCATCAGAAAACTACATAGTACGATGACATTTCGTTTGTTTCTCCTCTTAGATTTTTAAATAAATAGGTTTTAAAATGCACTTTTTTGGCACGCTGTTTTTCCCTATAATAGCTCTAAAACTTCATTATTATTTCGGATTTCAAAGATTTTGGTTGAGCATCACTGAAGAGACACTATTTGTCGAAATGCGCATCTGGTGCATCAAAATTGGTACCGTATAAGTTTTACATGGACATGTGCATCAAAGCAAGGCTTTAAAGGTAACATGTATGTAAAAAAAAAAGAAGGGGGGGGGGTGAGAAAATGAATAGAGATAACGTTCCACACCAAGGTATATGATATATGGTGAATTGGGGGCGTATCCACTTTATGTTGATGTACAATTAAGGATCCTCAATTATTGGCGCAAGGTTGCTTTTGCAGGAGATAATAAATTTTCAGATATCATGTACGCATTTTGTAAATGCAAATTCACACAAGATTCTTGCTTTTCTAAATGGATGCTTTATGTGAGAAAAATATCTAAATAATTTAGGTTTCGGTAATATGTGGGATTCGAATGGGGTTTTTATTTTTGAATGGTTCAAACATACTATTAAAGGGACTGATTCACGATTTTTCCCAAAATTTTGTTTTTCACTTTTGATGATCAAAATCTACTGTCTATTGTGTTTGAAATATTTCACATGAAAATTAAGGTTATATATTATCACAGAAGCTCATTTTAGAGAGTTTATTATTTGTTTTGTAAACAAAGATTGTGGTATGCTATTGTTTACAAAATTTTCAAAAGAAATAGATATCGATCTAAGTTTATTATACCTTTCACATTTCAAGCATTTTTGGAGTAAAATGTGTCATCTAAAAGTGTGACTATGCAAAATTAAGATGCATTATATTACAAAATCAATATTTCACTTGTTTGTTTGTTTACATAAAAAGACTCGAGTCTTTGTTTACATAACACAGATTTAAGGCTAAAATATTGCTTTTATTCTGACATTCAGAAGGTCAAAAGTTTGGCTGTCAACATTAAATGAGTTATATCTTTAAAGTTTAACATCAAAAATGAAAAATATTTTTATCAAAAATCGTGAGCCAGTCCCTTTAATTAAGCAACGAATCTGTGACCACTTTGCACAAATATGGAATGCAAGGTGAAGATAACGAACAGTGATCAATCTCATAACTCCTATAAGCAATACAAAATAGATAGTTGGGCAAACACGGACCCCTGGACACACCAGAGGTGGGATCAGGTGCCTAAGAGGAGTAACCATCCCCTGTCGACCGGTCAC
This sequence comes from Ostrea edulis, assembly GCF_947568905.1. Taxonomy (NCBI): domain Eukaryota; kingdom Metazoa; phylum Mollusca; class Bivalvia; order Ostreida; family Ostreidae; genus Ostrea; species Ostrea edulis. Next base: position 5,800,587 of record NC_079170.1, on the reverse strand, counting down.
ACCCGCCGTGAGCCCTATATCCTGATCAGGTAAACGCAGTCAAAATCAGTGTGCCAAGAACGGCAAGACTAGCTAATAATCGATTACAAATGTACCTATTGAAGTTGGCAGATGGTACGGCATAGAAAGATCCCAAAAGAAAATGTACCTTGTGTAATGACAATGAAATTGGCGATGAATACCATTACTTGTTTAAATGTAGTAGATTTGCTAGAATTAGAAATCAATGTATTAAATGGAGAAAAAGGTCGCCACCAAATGTGTTAACAACAAAATCTATTTTTAATTTTGACAATATTGTCACGTTAAGAAAATTAAGTAAATTCTTAAAAGCTATCCATCATACCCTGTCCCCTCTATAATGACTTTGTTTATATTGCTACAGTTTGTACATATGTATATATTGTGAACACATCATTTGTATATTTTGAATACTTATATGTATTTTCTCAATACCTTTGTACTAAGGAGAATAAAGAATTGATAATCTTTCCATACGTTCACTGAAAATGTTGTGATCCATACGGGCGCCACCATTTTGTTTTGTTCATTAGTTACTTCTACAGTTATTCGTGTTTTAATTTTGAATACCAAAAATACAAGACTGATGTGTAGTTTGTAATCAAACACTCAGTTTGTTAAAAATGAATGGTATAATTATAAATGTTACAGTTTGTAGGCTATGATCAAATAGTAAAAACAGTAATACGACTAAAAAGATCAACGAGTTTGAGTTTCTTAAAATAAAAATATATGATATATTTACTCTTACTGTTTTAGCACTTTGAATTTGTTGGTTAACTTTGTTTAGTTTTAAACGTCTTTTAAATTACCAAAGGGGTAATTGTTTTGTTGTTGTTTTTTTGTTTTTTTGAAAGAGAGAAAAAAGTCGAGTCTAAATGTGACGTCACAATGCATGGTTTACGTTGGTTAGCATTATATCCTCGCAGTAAATGAATAGGCGGATCCTGTAGTTATCCTCCCTTTAATATTTAAATGTTGCTGGGCGTTTATCGCAAGAAGAATTTCATAAATAAAATATATTTTCAAGTGAATTCTAATTTCACTCGGTCCAACGGTCACACCGTATACTGTAAATCTATTACATTTGGCTGTGTATTCTATTTAGCGCCTTTGGCGGAACGCAGCTTCCGTTAAATCAAGTACATCACTAAATGCCATCCGTAAATATAAATGTTTAAAGTAATTCAGGAATGCGCTAAATCAAATCTACGCTAACTTGTTGAAAAAACGATTTCCGCCAAATATCGTACACACCAAATATAATACGTTTACAGTATATATTATATTTAAACTGAATGAATATTATTTTGATGATGTCATGTGATTATACCTCCAGCGGATGCAATATCCACAGCGGTATTGACTACTATTCGTGTACCAAGTATGCCCATGTCAAGTACTATGTGAATGTTCCATGTGGGTTTTGGCACTGGCTCCGATGTGCCAGAACAAGGTATATATCCCTTTTCTTCTAATTATTTATGTACGTGAATACAAATGTAAATCCTCATTGAAGTATGTGAATATGACGGTCATGTAGTTATCTAATTTATATAATATCTCAAACGCTGCAAAATTTTGTCTTTTTCCATTTGTAATGTATATTTTTTTCCATTTGAATTGTATAATTTTTCATTTGTATTGTATATTTAAGAAATAATAACCATTGCCTTTTCGTGTATGTTGCATGATAAACTCCGAGGTCGAGAATTTTTTTAATATTTCAAACAATGAGGTTTTCCTGCATCACACAGGAAAATAGAACTTTATTTCTATTTTACTACGGCTCAGAAATATACAGCCGATCGTTTTCTTATATAGCTACGAATTAGCTCAATGTGACTTCATGGCAGTTTCCGAAACGGCTGACATTGTCTTTTGATGACGAAAAATGTGAGATGGTAGGGGTATTTTAAATCTGTTATAAAAAAAAATATTTCAAGGATTTAGTTTGATGTTAACGGATTATATCAATTGCTTTGAATACAGTTCAAGAAAAAAATTGTCAGTGTATCGCCTGTTTACGTGTGTACTGTTCTCGGAATGCAGATGATTGGCTTATCTCCTTTAGTCATTGATGAATTCGTTTTACAACATAATGTAGACAGGTCGCGGTAGCTCATTGGGAGAACGTTCGATTCGTAACCGGGAGGTCGTGAGTTCGAATCCAGCTCGTACCATAGCTGTGTCAAACAAAAGACGTCAAAAATAGGTAGTGATTGTTCCTTCGCCAAACGCTCTGCATTTAGAAGTGAGAATCACGGGTTTTTCGGATATGACCTTGAAAACGGAGATCCCGTGTCGTGAAAGGCCCTGAGTGCTAAGCAGGTCTTAATATGTGGTACTTCACCTACAGCTAGTGACGTCTCAATAATTATGAGAGAAAAATTCTTGTCGGGACGCAAATCAATCCATCAATTAGTATATTTTGATTTTGATGATTATAGAATTCAATTATCAGTCATGTATTAATTAGCAAAACTCGAAGTGCAAGTGAGATGTGTATACAATTTTCTCATAATCAGTTGATATCCATATGAAGGTCTATATCGTAGAATAATGACCACGGCAGTCCTTTGATCTTTGCAATAACCGTGGTATATTTTCTATTTTAATCTCTATTTCCTATATGTGTTGTTATAATATTTTATTTGCATTGTATAATTTGTCATCTGCATTGTATAATTTTCATTTGTACGGTTTCCGAAGGATTATTTATTTCGGTTTGTTACATAGAATCTGATTGGTTTAAACCATGGTCCGGTTATTCTTCCTGATACTGTGCAGGGCTCACTCTGGAGAATTGTCGCACATGTGCAGTAGTGTACAGTGATATTGCTTTGCAAAGGTGGGTGAGGGTTAAAGACAGGATAGAAATGGCGACGAATGCACGATATTTATGGTAGCCTATAAACCCTGCCTAGAGGGTTTCTATGGATTTGGCAATAACAAGGTCTCCTATTATATCAAGTCATCGGCTATATCTTTTTCCTAACTACTGCTTACGTAAACGTAGATTCTACCGAACTTTCTCTCGCCTATCAACCTCGTACACGGACGATCGGATTATCTTGTGGATGAGCATCCGGGACACCCGCTCGTTTTAACACGACACAGCCTAAAACTTGACCAATGAAATTATTCATCTCATATCAAAATAAACTAAACAATCTCTCGGATACGAAATAAATGAAAAATTATACAAAGCAAATGAAAATCATCTATCTATCTATCTATCTATCTAATCTATCCTATCTATCTATCTAATCTATCCTATCTATCTATCTATCTATCTATCTATCTATCTATCTATCTATCTATCTTTCTTTCTTTCTTTCTTTATGTCTAGTTAGTTAGCGGATTAGTTGGTCGCGGTACAAGCTTGATTCAATATTAACACTAGGTACACATCCTCAGCACACAACTCCATCTGTACACGGACATGTAGAGGTATGTATATTCATAGTTATAGATCTATAATTCTATATATTACACAAATAAAGCCATGCTTCTTTCTTTCATGTGTCCCCAACAAATGCCTTTGGGTGCCTTTTTTGTTGTTGTTGTTGTTGTTGCTTTTTTTTTTAAATATAAAAAACAACAGTCATTGGATGTGCCGTATAATACATTGTATTTCACTGCCTCTTCAGTGAATATCAGTCATTGGGTACCCTGTATAATGTATAATTGCCTCTTCAGTGAATGGTGGTTGGAGTTCATGGCAGGGGTGGTCTACGTGGGGGTCGTGTGATAAGACCTGCGGACAAGGAAACAGATTTAGATATAGTTTACGACAGTGTAATAATCCAACCCCGAAAAATAATGGCGCTTATTGTTCTGGATCCAACTCAAAAAAGGATTTCCTGCCGTGTGAGACGGGATCCAAACAGTGCCCAGGTGAGAAACTTTATATCCTGTTTTTACACATTGCACGATAAACCTGGTGTGATCGGGGAAAAAATGAATTTCATACAAAGTAACACTGCTGTAGTAACGTCTGGTTTGATTTAAATGACAGTGGATGGCAACTGGGGGGCGTGGCTGTCTTGGGGGATGTGGGGGGCGTGTAGCACAAGCTGCGGAGAAGGAACACGCACAAAGACTAGAAAGCGCTACTGTAACAACCCAGCTCCCAAGTATGACGGAAAGAAGTGCCAAGGGGATCGATTGCATAAACAAAAGGAGAAGTGTGTTATTGTGAAATATTGTCCAGGTAACGTTTCATCCTTTCCTATCTGCTAGGAATTCAACATTTTCCGTTGTATAATTGTTATGTATTAATTCAATGATAAACGAACACGCCTCATATCTTCTGTACAAAGTGAACGGTGGATGGAGCAGTTACGGTCCCTGGAGTAGCTTTAGTAATTGTACGAAGATTTGTGGGGGTGGTGGGCAAACCCGATATAGATACAGGGAATGTAATAGTCCCACACCACAACATGGCGGACTGATTTGTACTGGGACAGCCATTTTATCCCACACTGCACCATGTAATACTAGCTCTTGTCAAGGTACTGTCCTCTACCAGTATGGAGATGGACTTTTAATTCATTATTTGTTTGTGTTTTAATTCTCGGGGATGTACATGTACATGTTTCATACCGAGTGTTAGGCCGTTCTTGCACACTGACTTTGACTACGGATAACTTTATTTACCACAAGATATAGGACTCCCGGGGTCCGCGTTTGCTCAACTCTTTATTTTGCATGCTTATGTGATTTATGAGATCGATCTTCACCTTTCATTAATCTATGGAAATAACAAATGTCAATAAAGTCGTTTTAAGACAAACGAGATACAAATGTGAATTTGGATTTCTTTTCAGTTGATAGCAGTACTAACGCAACTGGAAACGGCACTTTGGATACAGATGGAATGGGTTTCAATAATTCTTCAGTCCTTTTGAATGATACAATCATCCAGAATATAAACCAAACAGCCAGCGACCTTCCAACCGAACAAAGCATTAACGATACAATCACCCAGAATACAAACCAAACAGCCAGCGACCTTCCAACCGAACAAAGCATTAACAGCACTACTCCTGGAACTCCAAACGATTCGTGAATGAATGAATCCGAATAAACCTTAATTATATGAATATTGAGATTGTCCTCATTCACGAGATAGGTGTACTAGGATATGATTGGACATCACGTCTGTGTAGTAGATAAGGTTATAATTTTTTTGGTTATACAAGTAGATTTTAATGATAGAGGGTTTAGAATGCCGTATAGAGGTGGTATTTTAGTGAGACACAAATTTAGTGATTTTCACGGCGAGAGGTTAGAGCGTTCGCCCCGTATGTGGAAGGCCGGGGTTCGAATCCCGGTCGCGACAGTCCCAAGTCGTTAAAAAAGGTAGTGACAGTTCCATCGCCAAACGCTTGGCATAAGATGTGAATGTCTCGGGTCCTCGGAGATTACCTTAAAAATGGATGTCCCGTGTCACAGTAGGAGCATAGGCCTAAATTTGAAGCCCTTCACCGGTCTTGGTGACGTATTCATATGAGTGAAAAATTCTCGAGCGAGACGTTAAGCAAAATACAATCAATCAATCAATTATGGGTATATATACATTTAGCGAGAGCTAATTTTAGCGACTTTATAATTACAAGGAAGATTGACTATTACCTCTGATATGGAGTAAATTGTAAGCGATATTCAATTTTAGCGACCTCATCACTCATAATTAAATCCTTGCTAAAATTCTGCTTATACGCTATCTGTAATATGACTTATTGCATGCTCGGTGTGGGACAGGTTTTATTGAGGCAAAACGCCATGATCATTCCTTTCATTTCGGTACTTAGAGGGATATTTGATCGGGGATGGAATTTTTAAAATTAATTTGCATTATCAAAAGGATAATTTGCTGACGGTGATACTGTTAGGGCAAGCACAGACGCATATATAAAGTGTTGATATCTTTATACAAGTATAAGTTTTATATAACAATTCCCACGTGGCATTTAATCTTAATATGAAATACACATGTTTAGGAACTTTACCAGCATTTGCATACAGGAAATGAATGTAAATGCAAGCGTCTGTTAGAGCCCCCCCCCCCCCCCCCCCCCCCCCACTGCTGATTATGATCTTGTGATGTAAAGCTTACATTTTAATAGATATCCCGTGGGGATCCGGGTTAGAATAGGTCCTCAGTATCCCTTGCTTGTAGTTAGAGGCGACTAAATAGGGGAAGTTCTTCGGATGATACCGCAAAAACCGAGGTCCCGTGTCACAGCAGGTGTGGCATGATAAAGACCCCTCCTTGCTCAAAGGCCGCCGTAAGCGCGGAGCATAGGCCTAAATTTTGCAGCCCTTCACCGGAGGTGATGACGTCTCCATATGAGTGAAATATTCTCGAGATGAACGTTAAACAAGATACAATCAATCAATGATATTCATAGATAAAAACAATTGTTCTGTCCTAGGAGGTAAAATAGCATGGTTGGTTTTCACCTTGTGTGTGCATGTCATAACTCAACCCTACGGCAATGGAAGGGTTTATTACTGTTCCCATGATGTGTCGCATGGCGGGTTTTCAAAGAAACTGGACACTCGACGTGAAGTTCGCTAGTGTTAGATGCAGAAAAACCAGAAGTGCACAAGATAATCACCTCTATAGATCCAATGCTTCATCATTTGCATTGTAAAGTCAAAGCAGAGACCGTGACGTCACAATCGGTATTATTTATAGAATCGCTGTTATCTTCACCTTTTCTCATCTATCGTCTTGTCCGGACTATGATTACGATTTACCGGTTTTACAACAAAGTATTATTTTCTTGGTATGGCCACACACTACATGAACACATATTCACAACCAAGGCCACTTGCAACAAATATCCTTTTCTTTCCAGAAAAATGAAAATGGATGCTAAATGTATATTTATTCAAGTAAATGAATAAGTTTTCGCCGCATGGTATATAATGTTTGACCTAAAACAAAAGGCGTGATATGTTCACCTGTTGTACCTGTATTAACGGTATATATATAGGTGTACCTGTGTTAACGGTATACATATAGGTGTACCTGTATTAACGGTATACATATAGGTGTACCTGTGTTAACGGTATACATATAGGTGTACCTGTATTAACGGTATATATATAGGTGTACCTGTATTAACGGTATACATATAGGTGTACCTGTATTAACGGTATATATATAGGTGTACCTGTATTAACGGTATATATATAGGTGTACCTGTGTTAACGGTATACATATAGGTGTACCTGTATTAACGGTATATATATAGGTGTACCTGTGTTAACGGTATACATATAGGTGTACCTGTATTAACGGTATACATATAGGTGTACCTGTGTTAACGGTATACATATAGGTGTACCTGTATTAACGGTATATATATAGGTGTACCTGTATTAACGGTATATATATAGGTGTACCTGTGTTAACGGTATACATGTAGGTGTACCTGTATTAACGGTATACATATAGGTGTACCTGTATTAACTGTATACATATAGGTGTACCTGTATTAACTGTATACATATAGGTGTACCTGTATTAACGGTATACATATAGGTGTACCTGTATTAACTGTATACATATAGGTGTACCTGTATTAATTAACGGTATATATATAGGTGTACCTGTATTAACTGTATACATATAGGTGTACCTGTATTAACTGTATACATATAGGTGTACCTGTATTAACGGTATACATATAGGTGTACCTGTATTAACGGTATATACATATAGGTGTACCTGTATTAACGGTATACATATAGGTGTACCTGTATTAACGGTATACATATAGGTGTACCTGTATTAACTGTATACATATAGGTGTACCTGTATTAATTAACTGTATACATATAGGTGTACCTGTATTAACTGTATACATATAGGTGTACCTGTATTAACTGTATACATATAGGTGTACCTGTATTAACGGTATATACATATAGGTGTACCTGTATTAACTGTATACATATAGGTGTACCTGTATTAACTGTATACATATAGGTGTACCTGTATTAATTAACTGTATACATATAGGTGTACCTGTATTAACTGTATACATATAGGTGTACCTGTATTAATTAACTGTATACATATAGGTGTACCTGTATTAACGGTATACATATAGGTGTACCTGTATTAATTAACTGTATACATATAGGTGTAGCTGTATTAACGGTATATACATATAGGTGTACCTGTATTAACTGTATACATATAGGTGTACCTGTATTAACTGTATACATATAGGTGTACCTGTATTAACTGTATACATATAGGTGTACCTGTATTAACTGTATACATATAGGTGTACCTGTATTAACTGTATACATATATGTGTACCTGTATTAACGGTATACATATAGGTGTACCTGTATTAACGGTATACATATAGGTGTACCTGTATTAACGGTATATATATAGGTGTACCTGTGTTAACGGTATACATATAGGTGTACCTGTATTAACGGTATACATATAGGTGTACCTGTATTAACTGTATACATATAGGTGTACCTGTATTAACGGTATACATATAGGTGTACCTGTATTAACTGTATACATATAGGTGTACCTGTATTAATTAACTGTAAATATATAGGTGTACCTGTATTAACGGTATACATATAGGTGTACCTGTATTAACTGTATACATATAGGTGTACCTGTATTAATTAACGGTATATATATAGGTGTACCTGTATTAACTGTATACATATAGGTGTACCTGTATTAACTGTATACATATAGGTGTACCTGTATTAACTGTATACATATAGGTGTACCTGTATTAACGGTATATACATATAGGTGTACCTGTATTAACGGTATACATATAGGTGTACCTGTATTAACGGTATACATATAGGTGTACCTGTATTAACTGTATACATATAGGTGTACCTGTATTAATTAACTGTATACATATAGGTGTACCTGTATTAACTGTATACATATAGGTGTACCTGTATTAACTGTATACATATAGGTGTACCTGTATTAACGGTATACATATAGGTGTACCTGTATTAACGGTATACATATAGGTGTACCTGTATTAACGGTATACATATAGGTGTACCTGTATTAACGGTATACATATAGGTGTACCTGTATTAACGGTATACATATAGATGTACCTGTGTTAACTGTATACATATAGGTGTACCTGTATTAACGGTATACATATAGGTGTACCTGTATTAACGGTATACATATAGGTGTACCTGTATTAACGGTATACATATAGGTGTACCTGTATTAACGGTATATACATATAGGTGTACCTGTATTAATTAACTGTATACATATAGGTGTACCTGTATTAACTGTATACATATAGGTGTACCTGTATTAACTGTATATATATAGGTGTACCTGTATTAATTAACTGTAAATATATAGGTGTACCTGTATTAACGGTATACATATAGGTGTACCTGTATTAACTGTATACATATAGGTGTAGCTGTATTAACGGTATACATATAGGTGTACCTGTATTAACTGTATACATATAGGTGTACCTGTATTAACGGTATACATATAGGTGTACCTGTATTAACTGTATACATATAGGTGTACCTGTATTAACGGTATACATATAGGTGTACCTGTATTAACTGTATACATATAGGTGTAGCTGTATTAACTGTATACATATAGGCGTACCTGTATTAACTGTATACATATAGGTGTACCTGTATTAATTAACTGTATACATATAGGTGTACCTGTATTAACTGTATACATATAGGTGTAGCTGTATTAACTGTATACATATAGGTGTACCTGTATTAATTAACTGTATACATATAGGTGTACCTGTATTAACTGTATACATATAGGTGTAGCTGTATTAACTGTATACATATAGGTGTACCTGTATTAACTGTATACATATAGGTGTACCTGTATTAACTGTATACATATAGGTGTAGCTGTATTAACTGTATACATATAGGTGTACCTGTATTAACTGTATACATATAGGTGTAGCTGTATTAACTGTATACATATAGGTGTACCTGTATTAACGGTATACATATAGGTGTACCTGTATTAACTGTATACATATAGGTGTACCTGTATTAATTAACTGTATACATATAGGTGTACCTGTATTAACTGTATACATATAGGTGTACCTGTATTAATTAACTGTATACATATAGGTGTACCTGTATTAACTGTATACATATAGGTGTACCTGTATTAACTGTATACATATAGGTGTACCTGTATTAACTGTATACATATAGGTGTAGCTGTATTAACTGTATACATATAGGTGTACCTGTATTAACTGTATACATATAGGTGTACCTGTATTAACTGTATACATATAGGTGTACCTGTATTAACGGTATACATATAGGTGTGCCTGTATTAACGGTATACATATAGGTGTACCTGTATTAACGGTATACATATAGGTGTACCTGTATTAATTAACTGTATACATATAGGTGTACCTGTATTAACTGTATACATATAGGTGTACCTGTATTAACGGTATACATATAGGTGTACCTGTATTAACTGTATACATATAGGTGTACCTGTATTAACTGTATACATATAGGTGTACCTGTATTAATTAACTGTAAATATATAGGTGTACCTGTATTAACTGTATACATATAGGTGTACCTGTATTAACTGTATACATATAGGTGTACCTGTATTAACGGTATACATATAGGTGTACCTGTATTAACGGTATACATATAGGTGTACCTGTATTAACTGTATACATATAGGTGTACCTGTATTAACTGTATACATATAGGTGTACCTGTATTAACGGTATACATATAGGTGTACCTGTATTAACGGTATACATATAGGTGTACCTGTATTAACGGTATATACATATAGGTGTACCTGTATTAACGGTATACATATAGGTGTACCTGTATTAACTGTATACATATAGGTGTACCTGTATTAACTGTATACATATAGGTGTACCTGTATTAATTAACTGTATACATATAGGTGTACCTGTATTAACTGTATACATATAGGTGTACCTGTATTAACGGTATACATATAGGTGTACCTGTATTAACGGTATACATATAGGTGTACCTGTATTAATTAACTGTATACATATAGGTGTACCTGTATTAACGGTATACATATAGGTGTAGCTGTATTAACTGTATACATATAGGTGTAGCTGTATTAACGGTATACATATAGATGTACCTGTATTAACTGTATACATATAGGTGTACCTGTATTAACTGTATACATATAGGTGTACCTGTATTAACGGTATACATATAGGTGTACCTGTATTAATTAACTGTATACATATAGGTGTACCTGTATTAACGGTATACATATAGGTGTACCTGTATTAACTGTATACATATAGGTGTACCTGTGTTAACGGTATACATATAGGTGTACCTGTGTTAACGGTATACATATAGGTGTACCTGTATTAACGGTATACATATAGGTGTACCTGTATTAACGGTATACATATAGGTGTACCTGTGTTAACGGTATACATATAGGTGTACCTGTATTAACTGTATACATATAGGTGTACCTGTATTAACGGTATACATATAGGTGTAGCTGTATTAACTGTATACATATAGGTGTACCTGTATTAACGGTATATACATATAGGTGTACCTGTATTAACGGTATACATATAGGTGTACCTGTATTAACGGTATACATATAGGTGTACCTGTATTAACTGTATACATATAGGTGTACCTGTATCAACGGTATACATATAGGTGTACCTGTATTAATTAACTGTATACATATAGGTGTACCTGTATTAACTGTATATATATAGGTGTACCTGTATTAACGGTATACATATAGGTGTACCTGTATTAATTAACTGTATACATATAGGTGTAGCTGTATTAACTGTATACATATAGGTGTACCTGTATTAATTAACTGTATACATATAGGTGTAGCTGTATTAACTGTATACATATAGGTGTACCTGTGTTAACGGTATACATATAGGTGTACCTGTATTAACGGTATATACATATAGGTGTACCTGTATTAACGGTATATATATAGGTGTACCTGTGTTAACGGTATACATATAGGTGTACCTGTATTAACTGTATACATATAGGTGTACCTGTATTAACGGTATACATATAGGTGTACCTGTGTTAACTGTATACATATAGGTGTACCTGTATTAATTAACTGTATACATATAGGTGTACCTGTATTAACTGTATACATATAGGTGTACCTGTGTTAACGGTATACATATAGGTGTACCTGTATTAACTGTATACATATAGGTGTACCTGTATTAACGGTATACATATAGGTGTACCTGTATTAACTGTATACATATAGGTGTACCTGTATTAATTAACTGTATACATATAGGTGTACCTGTATTAACGGTATACATATAGGTGTACCTGTATTAACGGTATACATATAGGTGTACCTGTATTAATTAACTGTATACATATAGGTGTACCTGTATTAACTGTATACATATAGGTGTACCTGTATTAACTGTATACATATAGGTGTACCTGTATTAACGGTATACATATAGGTGTACCTGTATTAATTAACTGTATACATATAGGTGTGCCTGTATTAACTGTATACATATAGGTGTACCTGTATTAACGGTATACATATAGGTGTACCTGTATTAACGGTATACATATATGTGTACCTGTATTAACTGTATACATATAGGTGTACCTGTATTAACTGTATACATATAGGTGTACCTGTATTAACGGTATACATATAGGTGTACCTGTATTAACGGTATACATATATGTGTACCTGTATTAACTGTATACATATAGGTGTACCTGTATTAACGGTATACATATAGGTGTACCTGTGTTAACGGTATACATATAGGCGTACCTGTATTAACTGTATACATATAGGTGTACCTGTATTAACGGTATACATATAGGTGTACCTGTATTAATTAACTGTATACATATAGGTGTGCCTGTATTAACTGTATACATATAGGTGTACCTGTATTAATTAACTGTATACATATAGGTGTACCTGTATTAATTAACTGTATACATATAGGTGTACCTGTATTAACTGTATACATATAGGTGTACCTGTATTAACTGTATACATATAGGTGTACCTGTATTAACTGTATACATATAGGTGTACCTGTATTAATTAACTGTATACATATAGGTGTACCTGTATTAACTGTATACATATAGGTGTACCTGTATTAATTAACGGTATACATATAGGTGTACCTGTATTAACTGTATACATATAGGTGTACCTGTATTAACGGTATACATATAGGTGTACCTGTATTAACGGTATACATATAGGTGTACCTGTATTAACTGTATACATATAGGTGTACCTGTGTTAATTAACTGTATACATATAGGTGTACCTGTATTAATTAACTGTATACATATAGGTGTACCTGTATTAACGGTATACATATAGGTGTACCTGTATTAACTGTATACATATAGGTGTACCTGTATTAACTGTATACATATAGGTGTACCTGTATTAACGGTATACATATAGGTGTACCTGTATTAACTGTATACATATAGGTGTACCTGTATTAACTGTATACATATAGGTGTACCTGTATTAACTGTATACATATAGGTGTACCTGTATTAACTGTATACATATAGGTGTACCTGTGTTAACGGTATACATATAGGTGTACCTGTATTAACGGTATACATATAGGTGTAGCTGTATTAACGGTATACATATAGGTGTACCTGTATTAACTGTATACATATAGGTGTACCTGTATTAATTAACTGTATACATATAGGTGTGCCTGTATTAACTGTATACATATAGGTGTACCTGTATTAACGGTATATACATATAGGTGTACCTGTATTAACGGTATATACATATAGGTGTACCTGTATTAATTAACTGTATACATATAGGTGTACCTGTATTAATTAACTGTATACATATAGGTGTACCTGTATTAACTGTATACATATAGGTGTACCTGTATTAACTGTATACATATAGGTGTACCTGTATTAACTGTATACATATAGGTGTACCTGTATTAACTGTATACATATAGGTGTACCTGTGTTAACGGTATACATATAGGTGTACCTGTATTAACGGTATACATATAGGTGTAGCTGTATTAACGGTATACATATAGGTGTACCTGTATTAACTGTATACATATAGGTGTACCTGTATTAATTAACTGTATACATATAGGTGTGCCTGTATTAACTGTATACATATAGGTGTACCTGTATTAACGGTATATACATATAGGTGTACCTGTATTAACGGTATACATATAGGTGTACCTGTATTAACGGTATACATATAGGTGTACCTGTATTAACGGTATACATATAGATGTACCTGTATTAACTGTATACATATAGGTGTACCTGTATTAACGGTATACATATAGGTGTAGCTGTATTAACGGTATACATATAGGTGTACCTGTATTAACTGTATACATATAGGTGTACCTGTATTAACTGTATACATATAGGTGTACCTGTATTAACTGTATACATATAGGTGTACCTGTATTAACTGTATACATATAGGTGTAGCTGTATTAACTGTATACATATAGGTGTACCTGTATTAACGGTATACATATAGGTGTACCTGTATTAACGGTATACATATAGGTGTACCTGTGTTAACGGTATACATATAGGTGTACCTGTATTAACGGTATACATATAGGTGTACCTGTATTAACTGTATACATATAGGTGTACCTGTGTTAACTGTATACATATAGGTGTACCTGTATTAATTAACTGTATACATATAGGTGTACCTGTATTAACGGTATACATATAGGTGTACCTGTATTAACGGTATACATATAGGTGTACCTGTATTAACGGTATACATATAGGTGTACCTGTGTTAACGGTATACATATAGGTGTACCTGTATTAATTAACTGTATACATATAGGTGTACCTGTATTAACGGTATACATATATGTGTACCTGTATTAACTGTATACATATAGGTGTACCTGTATTAACGGTATACATATAGGTGTACCTGTGTTAACGGTATACATATAGGTGTACCTGTATTAACGGTATACATATAGGTGTACCTGTATTAATTAACTGTATACATATAGGTGTGCCTGTATTAACTGTATACATATAGGTGTACCTGTATTAACGGTATATACATATAGGTGTACCTGTATTAACGGTATATACATATAGGTGTACCTGTATTAATTAACTGTATACATATAGGTGTACCTGTATTAATTAACTGTATACATATAGGTGTACCTGTATTAACGGTATACATATAGGTGTACCTGTATTAACGGTATACATATAGGTGTACCTGTATTAACTGTATACATATAGGTGTACCTGTATTAACTGTATACATATAGGTGTACCTGTGTTAACGGTATACATATAGGTGTACCTGTATTAACTGTATACATATAGGTGTACCTGTATTAACTGTATACATATAGGTGTACCTGTATTAACTGTATACATATAGGTGTACCTGTATTAACTGTATACATATAGGTGTACCTGTATTAACGGTATATATATAGGTGTACCTGTATTAACTGTATACATATAGGTGTACCTGTATTAATTAACTGTATACATATAGGTGTACCTGTATTAATTAACTGTATACATATAGGTGTACCTGTATTAACTGTATACATATAGGTGTACCTGTATTAACGGTATACATATAGGTGTACCTGTATTAACTGTATACATATAGGTGTACCTGTATTAATTAACTGTATACATATAGGTGTACCTGTATTAACTGTATACATATAGGTGTACCTGTATTAACGGTATATACATATAGGTGTACCTGTATTAATTAACTGTATACATATAGGTGTGCCTGTATTAACGGTATACATATAGGTGTACCTGTATTAACGGTATACATATAGGTGTAGCTGTATTAACTGTATACATATAGGTGTACCTGTATTAATTAACTGTATACATATAGGTGTGCCTGTATTAACGGTATACATATAGGTGTGCCTGTATTAACGGTATACATATAGGTGTAGCTGTATTAACGGTATACATATAGGTGTACCTGTATTAACGGTATACATATAGGTGTACCTGTATTAACGGTATACATATAGGCGTACCTGTATTAACTGTATACATATAGGTGTACCTGTATTAACGGTATACATATAGGTGTACCTGTATTAACGGTATACATATAGGTGTACCTGTATTAACGGTATACATATAGGTGTACCTGTATTAACTGTATACATATAGGTGTACCTGTATTAACTGTATACATATAGGTGTACCTGTGTTAACGGTATACATATAGGTGTACCTGTATTAACTGTATACATATAGGTGTACCTGTATTAATTAACTGTATACATATAGGTGTACCTGTATTAATTAACTGTATACATATAGGTGTACCTGTATTAACTGTATACATATAGGTGTACCTGTATTAACTGTATACATATAGGTGTACCTGTATTAATTAACTGTATACATATAGGTGTACCTGTATTAACGGTATACATATAGGTGTGCCTGTATTAACTGTATACATATAGGTGTACCTGTATTAACGGTATACATATAGGTGTACCTGTATTAATTAACTGTATACATATAGGTGTGCCTGTATTAACTGTATACATATAGGTGTGCCTGTATTAACTGTATACATATAGGTGTGCCTGTATTAACGGTATACATATAGGTGTACCTGTATTAACGGTATACATATAGGTGTACCTGTATTAACGGTATACATATAGGTGTACCTGTATTAATTAACTGTATACATATAGGTGTACCTGTATTAACGGTATATACATATAGATGTACCTGTATTAATTAACTGTATACATATAGGTGTACCTGTATTAACTGTATACATATAGGTGTACCTGTATTAACTGTATACATATAGGTGTACCTGTGTTAACGGTATACATATAGGTGTACCTGTATTAACGGTATACATATAGGTGTACCTGTATTAACTGTATACATATAGGTGTACCTGTATTAACGGTATACATATAGGTGTACCTGTATTAACTGTATACATATAGGTGTACCTGTATTAACTGTATACATATAGGTGTACCTGTATTAACGGTATACATATAGGTGTACCTGTATTAATTAACTGTATACATATAGGTGTACCTGTATTAACGGTATACATATAGGTGTACCTGTATTAACGGTATACATATAGGTGTACCTGTATTAATTAACTGTATACATATAGGTGTACCTGTATTAACGGTATACATATAGGTGTGCCTGTATTAACTGTATACATATAGGTGTACCTGTATTAATTAACTGTATACATATAGGTGTACCTGTATTAACTGTATACATATAGGTGTACCTGTATTAATTAACTGTATACATATAGGTGTACCTGTATTAACTGTATACATATAGGTGTACCTGTATTAACTGTATACATATAGGTGTACCTGTATTAACTGTATACATATAGGTGTACCTGTATTAACGGTATATACATATAGGTGTACCTGTATTAACGGTATATACATATAGGTGTACCTGTATTAATTAACTGTATACATATAGGTGTGCCTGTATTAACGGTATACATATAGGTGTACCTGTATTAACTGTATACATATAGGTGTACCTGTATTAACTGTATACATATAGGTGTACCTGTATTAACGGTATACATATAGGTGTACCTGTATTAACGGTATATACATATAGGTGTACCTGTATTAACGGTATATACATATAGGTGTACCTGTATTAACGGTATATACATATAGGTGTACCTGTATTAATTAACTGTATACATATAGGTGTACCTGTATTAATTAACTGTATACATATAGGTGTACCTGTATTAACTGTATATATATAGGTGTACCTGTATTAACGGTATACATATAGGTGTACCTGTATTAATTAACTGTATACATATAGGTGTACCTGTATTAACTGTATACATATAGGTGTACCTGTATTAACGGTATATACATATAGGTGTACCTGTATTAACTGTATACATATAGGTGTACCTGTATTAACGGTATACATATAGGTGTACCTGTATTAATTAACTGTATACATATAGGTGTACCTGTATTAACTGTATACATATAGGTGTACCTGTATTAACGGTATATACATATAGGTGTACCTGTATTAACTGTATACATATAGGTGTACCTGTATTAACGGTATACATATAGGTGTAGCTGTATTAACTGTATACATATAGGTGTACCTGTATTAACGGTATACATATAGGTGTACCTGTATTAACTGTATACATATAGGTGTACCTGTGTTAACGGTATACATATAGGTGTACCTGTATTAACGGTATACATATAGGTGTACCTGTATTAACGGTATACATATAGGTGTACCTGTATTAATTAACTGTATACATATAGGTGTACCTGTATTAACGGTATACATATAGGTGTACCTGTATTAACGGTATACTGCACATATAGGTGTTGAATAAAACAAATGCTTTTCATTAACATAAGACTTCTGTAAGCCTGTCAATCCAACTAAAATAAAACGAAAGTAGTGAAAGTGAAAGTAAACGAACAGTATGCGTTGGAATGAAATCCTTTATAGGGTGTGCATCAGTTTAAGCAATGATAAAATTATCTTGAAAATTTTATACAATGCTGTTGTTAATGTATTCAAATTGATACAAAATTAGAATAGCAAGGGACTCTCAACAATGAAAATGAAATACATAGAATCACATGTGATCTATCGATTAGACAGCAACTCACAATTTGATTGCTGCACATAAACGGCACTTCCTACATTTATTTCATATTACAGAGTGAATCTATGCATGTCCTGTACACGACGCAAACATGTGATATACATGTATTGCTATTGACATAATATTCTATAATGATATTGGACACTGTTTTCTATCGATATTAAGAACACAGATGGTCGACAAGAAATGGTTTTATACAGACAGGCATTTAACAAATTATTGATCTTCATATACATTATATGTATCCCTTGTGTTTTGCATTAGTCACCACAAATCCTTGAAATCATTTGCTGTCATTTAAACAATAAAATGCTTTCTTTGTTGTTTCATCGGGTGATGAAGGTAGCTAACATTGCAGAAAAAATGCACAACCCCTTATTGTTTATATCTTTATGTATTATTTAAAAATATAAACTAGAATTATCATATGGTTGACCCATTTGTTACGTTAAATTGAACAGCCAATGCACCCTTTGACCTTGATGACACTCCATATTTGGTAATGATTTAGCAGACAAGTAGTACTACAAAATCGGATTGAACTAATTTGCAACAAAGATGTAATTTTTGCATGATGAAAGCAATGCTAATTACCAAAAAAAAAAAAATAAAAAAATGTAAGAGAAAGATTCAGTGAATGTAAATATTTTGAAATGAGGTCACTCTATAAAATTAGAAATTTCCGTCAAGAATTGACTTCAACCAAATATTTTTCCTAAGCATTTGCATCCCTACCTCACTAACTGTGAAATAAGCCAGAAATTGTAATCACGCACCTATAATTATAAATCAAAGTCAGTTGAATTTTCACTTTATTGATTTTAGTTTTGAAAAAGCAACGTTTGTTATATGTTCAAATTGATCTCATAGTTCAATGTGAACTTTATTTGCAACATCAGAAAAAAAATAACTACCATGAATTTTAGATAAATTAGGGCTTCAAATATCTGTCTGATTATCATTGTATACTTAGACTACAGTGGTGATTTACTAAAATATTTACAATATTATTGAATTCCGTAGTAATGATTTAGTAAAGTACTTACTGTGGTGATGAATTACCGTGGTATTTACAGTAGTAATAACTTTACGCATTATTCATTTACCGAAGTGTTTAATTTAATCATAATTCATCGATATTTATTACATAACTTGTTTTATAGTTGAACATCGATTGTAGATCATATGGTAACTCCTAAAATATTTTGTTGAATTACCGAAGTATTTACCATAGTAAAAACCATAGCATTTCAGATTTTAATAATTCACAAAAGTATTTACAATTGTAATTATAACAAATCAAAGTGGCTTGCGTACCTTACGGTAGTATTAATTATATTAATCATTACCGTAGTATTTACTATATTAATCATTACCGTAGTATTTACTATATTAATCATTACCGTAGTATTTACTATATTAATCATTACCGTAGTATTTACTATATTAATCATTACCGTAGTATTAACTATATTAATCATTACCGTAGTATTTACTATATTAATCATTACCGTAGTATTTACTATATTAATCATTACCGTAGTATTAACTATATTAATCATTACCGTAGTATTTACTATATTAATCATTACCGTAGTATTTACTATATTAATCATTACCGTAGTATTTACTATATTAATCATTACCGTAGTATTTACTATATTAATCATTACCGTAGTATTAACTATATTAATCATTACCGTAGTATTTACTATATTAATCATTACCGTAGTATTTACTATATTAATCATTACCGTAGTATTTACTATATTAATCATTACCGTAGTAATTACCATCAGGAAAATTTACGGGAAAAAATTGAATATAATAATAAACTACCGCAATATTTACTGTAGCAATGAATTGGAGTACATTATGCAAAGAATACAATAGTTGTGTAATAAACGAACACATAAACACAGTATTGTATTGATTGATTTCATGTTGTTTAACATCGATCCTCTCGAGAATTTAACTACGGATAACTCAGTTTACCTGATCGGGATATAGGGTTCACGGCGGGTGTGACCGGTCGACAGGGGACGCTTACTCTCCAAGGCACCTGATCCCACCTCTGGTATGTCCTGGTTTCCGTGTTTGCCCAACTCTCTATTTTGAATATCTTATAGGAGTTTTGATTTTAATCACTGTTCGTTATCTTCACCTTTCATCTGATCCCTTACTACTTCTATCATGATTTACAGAATTGAAGTACACATCTTGGGGTATGGATATTGAAGATGGATAGAATAAAACAAAAACAAAAACCCGGTAAAATCGTGCAGATTTATAGCTTATGGACTGCACTTCCGCCACAAAATAAAGTTCATTTTCCATGTATCGACTAAGTTTAAATATGATAGCAGATCTTCTAAATGTTTTGAGCTTTTATCTTTAAAAGTTGATTGTGATTGATGTCTATCCTGTTTATGAAGAATCGTATTAAAATCCCCTGTAAGCATAATAATGTTTTCACTCATTGCTAACTTAAACCTCCACGTTTTTTATTTTTTAAAAATGTTCGTTACAAACCTTTTAAAGTTTGAATCGACATAGAGAATTTAGCTGGGGTTAAGTAATAAATGTTTCAGAAGTTTGGACAAATTAAATAAGCACTGGACTAGTACCTATCCAGTTCTAGTACCTTGTGCTAAATATTGTGCTCAAAAGCGGAGGAGCTAAATTCTTTAACGTGTAAAGGACTCTATTATATTTCATTAAGTTAATTAAACGTGTTAAAATTTAGATTTGGGTTTGCCTTTGATATCTTTACAAATTCATTTCCTCATGAACGCGCTGTAGCTGTTGCGTGTATGAATCGTGATAGATATAATGTATGTACGTGAATCGTGATAGATATACATGTATGTACGTGAATCGTGATAGATATACATGTATGTACGTGAATCGTGATAGATATAATGTATGTACGTGAATCGTGATAGATATACATGTATGTACGTGAATCGTGATAGATATACATGTATGTACGTGAATCGTGATAGATATACATGTATGTACGTGAATCTTAACGACTGGGAAGTCCGACAGAAATGAAAGTACAAAGTACAAAGTAATTTCATTTTTGAAAATATACGAGTGTATGAATCGTTTCACGCCGATATAGTTTCTGTGAGGCGTTAACGTCCGTTTGAGTATAAGTATAGGTATACCGACACGAAGAGTCGCGGTTCATATCCTCATGTATTGAAAAATGAAAGAAGTAGGTACAGTTTCTACAGTCATCTGGCCCAAAATATTGATGATTTCACTTGGAGCTCAAATCCTGGCATTCAATTAAGGAATAGTTTAGCAAACCCAAAATTCACTCAGTTTGATCAGCAAAATGATTTGTGTCATATGACGAGAGCTTGAAGTTGGCATAAAATTGCAAAAATGCCATTTTCAATGAAAATATCCACAAATTCAGGTTGTTTTCCTTTTAGAAAACATACAGCGCATGCGTCGAGCAAATTCATATTGAAGCATGTTTTTCATTTCAAAATAATACACAATATATATCATTTTCATTTTGCTCGACAAATGCGCACATCTTTTCCTGAGCAATAATTTGTATGACATTTGACAGTTTTCAGGCTTATTTTGAGAAAAAGGCGGGAAATGTCTTATTCATGATGTCATAATGCTATCCATTTAGGACTATCATTCTGATTTTGTTGACATAGTATACCTGGCATTTATTTTACTTTCTTAAAACACTGATTAAGGTTAATTCCAGACACATTTTATAGAGAGAAATTTGTTGGGCCTTTTTATGTATACAACCGTACCTTGTTCTTTATTTCTTTAATGGCTACCTTGACATATGAAAATACTGTGTATATAATTATAATCCAATCCTTTGGTAAATGTGAAAAACTAGATGAATTCTTTTGATCTGGCCACATTACTGGACGAAGTCCTTCGCTTTATTTTTGTCTGACCTAGTGTTATCGTCGGACTATTTGATCTACGCGAATGAACTTAAATCAAGTAGCGGTAGAATGCTTACGACTGTTGGTAAGTGTAGCGGGCGTTAACCATTTTTAATTTGCAGTTTCTTTTTTCTGTGTAAATTCGTGATTACAATAAATCCATTCTTAATGTCTTGTGTTGTTGTGATTGTCCGGTACATAAATATGTATTGATCACCTATACTTTGTTTCAATGTGCTGTATAATTGAAACTACCCCCATTGGAAAGATTGGTGTTCTTCCTCTAAGCCTCTACGAGAAAATATAAACTAATTAGGCAGGATCCACCCACATATCATTCTAAATCGAACAAACATCACTCTACAACATAGGTAATGATATATTTACCTCCAATCCAGACACGGAATTCCCTCGTTAGTAATTATACCCAGCTAGGTTCAGAGAACAAAAAACGTATAAATACATGCAATAGCTTTAGGATGTTTTCGAAAGTTGAAATCTGTTGAGTGAGTAAAATGTTACAGGTGGTTTATCTGCTGATTTGTGTGGTTGCCTTGTGTCGATCTGACTGTCCGTGTAAGAATGAAATAAGAAACTACAACATCTGCACGAAGTCTGCCAACTCATGTGGTCTTCACCTCAGCGAATTTGAAGAGTGCATAAAGGACAGATTTACTTCTATGGAGACCAAGATAAATGCCTTGAAACACGACATTGAAAATATCACAGGTTGCTTTAATCATTGTTTCTTATGTAACTTGAAAAAGGAGTTGATTGGTTAACAGGTCGGTATAAATTTCAATCTCTACCAAGAGTTAAGAGTTATTGTTCCTTACATTCACTTAGGTTACAGACTACTAATTAACGCAAGTAGTGCCTGTTTATAAATAGAGGTTTTTTCTTACAAATTCTTGGGGATGTATGTGGGGTGGATTTGTGTCATTATAGGGCTTAGATGGAAAGAAGAGGGTCTGAAAAAATTAAAAACTTATAATAATGGGAAATTCTGCTCTTAAGTGTGTAGTAGGAAGGGTGTAAATAGGCCATTGTTTACCTGCTTCTCAAAGGGAAAGGGAAATATGCAGGGTAGGGGTAACCATACCGGTGTCATAACAGGACTTGTGTGTGGTGGATTTTCCTGAGATTCACAAATAATTTTGGACTTGAATTGCTCTAAGTCTGTACCAAGTTTCAGGTAAGTTGAGGCGGTGGAATTTTTTAGATTAATTTTTATGTTATAAAGGAATGTATAGCAAAATAATTGGTAGTCTGTGTCCACTATGCGAGTGTGAGGAATGATAACTCTGGGTAGAAATTGTATATCGCAACACTCTGTGTTTGTCGATTAGATATGCATTGTCTCTACGCGCAAACGAAGTAATGTACATTAATTTTAAGTACTATTATCACAAATTAAATATTTGTAGAATTTTTCTTTTCTTCTCTCGAGCATTCATACGTGTACAATGCGGGACAACTCTTACAAACCTCGACTGTCAACTACGTTTGACTGCTTTAACAGAAAATAAATCTGCTATCCAGGTGCAATCAAGGGTGTATGGGCAGGGCCGTAAATTAACCTTCAATTTGGAGGAGGCAGGAAATTAGGCGGGGGTCTGGGGGCCGCCCAGGCCCCCAGACGCTGAGCACATTTTGTGCACACTGAACACGTTTCGTGCAAAATCCTTGATTCTAGGGCCTTCTAAGATGTTACTTGACTAACTCATTCTAAAAGAAAGATTTGGAATGCTTTTTAAGGGAGGTATCATGTTCTTAGTTATTGGAAACAACATAAATTCTAATGAACTTTAAATTTTAATTTTTTTGGCTCAAAAGTTGGAGGAGGCAGCTGCCTCCTCCGCCTCCATGTAATTTACGGCCCTGATGGGGAGTTACCTTCAGTCTCAGGTGTATGGACAACACGGGATAAATATCCGCACGCCCTTACTTGGACTTAAATACTAATGATGTAGATGTATAGTGAAACTAATTGTAAACCTGTTTTAGTATTTGTCATCACACCCTTGAAATCACTTAAAAGTTGTAGCCGATATACCATCAAAATGTTTCAATAAGAAACTAAATTTTCCCTGAATCGTTTGATTGTCATAGCCCCTTCCACATTTTTTATAACCATTCAACGCTTCATGTCGTTAAATTATAATTCTTTCCATGAAGCGCTAACAAGCTTCATGAAATATTTCGGACATAAAGCGTCACAGTTTATACCCTCGTGTATTTAAATTTTTTTTATTTTATTTCTTAAATATACGTTCTATTTCCATTTTCTATCGGAATTCCCAGCCGTTAACACAGACGAACTATATTTATCAAAATTCATACGCATATTGTTCAAATCTGTAACGCATCTATGAAGAAATGGCTATTAGCACGATTTAGAGATATCAGAGGCAAAAACATTTGAATTTGGAAAGGTAAATATCACGAGCGCCCAGCAATGAGAATTTCTTTAACGTACCGACTCCTGCTGCGACACGATACCTTCATTTTAAAGATCATATCTGAAGACCCGTGATTCTTACTTTTAAATGTCGATTGCATGTTTAGGGAAGTAGCACTCACTACTACATACCTTAGGTTTCACATGACCGGGCGGGGTTTGAACTCACGACCTCCCGCTTACCAAGCTAACATTCTACCAACTGAGCAACCAGGGCAGTGGATCTTGTTCTGAGATAATAATGTGTTGTTTTTTCCTTCAAATTCTAGGTTCAACGCATGTCTCTTTTATGGCTACTCCATCCATAAATTTAAAAATGAGGCCGGGAAATATCCTGAGATTTGAAACAGTTAAAATCAATAGAGGGAACGGATACGACAGAAGGACGGGTGTGTTTACCGCCCCTGTAGCAGGAACCTATTCCTTTACTCTAGTCATTGGTATGCCTACACCGTCACGAGCCAAGGACTATCTGAGGTTACAATTATTTCACGACAATACACAAATGTTTGTCTGGTGGACTGGATGGGGAGGATAGTGGAAAAAGGGCTCAGATAACGCTCTTGTTACCATGAGGAAGGGAGATAAGGTGTTCGTCAAGGTTTATTCATGGCCTTCGGGATATCGGTATATCGCAAGATTATCACAATCCAATTTCAATGGATTCTTAATCAACTGAGGCATATATACTGGGCCTGTCAAGTTATGACAAACATGTAAATGGGAAATAAAACATGAACAATTTCAGTTTTATTTTTGTGTTTAAAATTTGTTCGGCGCTGTGTAGTTATAAAAATACTTACACTGATAATCATTTCATGAGTCTAATGCACCTCCGTCAAGGAAGACGAGTGCTGAATAGAATTGAAAACCTACAAGAAAGACCCCAATGCTAGTACCTGTTAGAAAATATTTTACTTGAGGAAAAAATTGAGTCTCTCTAACATCAATGTGTGATAAGATATTGGCAATATACATTTTCATCGCTCGTTAACATTGCTGGTGAAAGGCTGTACAATTTAGGCCTATATTCGGCGCTGACGGCCTTTGAGCAGGGAGGGGTCTTTATCGTGCCACACCTGCTGTGACACGGGGTCTCGGTTTTTGCGATTTCATTCGAAGGACCGCGCCATTTAAACGCCTCTTACGACAAGCAAGGAGTAGTGAGGACTTATTTTAACCCGGATCCCCACGGGACACAAACCCCTGGTCAATCACGTTTATCTGTCAAACAATTTACAATGTAGTATTCACTTGACGATATTCCTGTATATATAAATAATTTTTTTTTTTATAAAATGATACAGATGTACCTAATTGCTAGTACTCATTATTTCTTTCCAAATCCTTAAAATCTGTCAAGGTAAACACTTCATACCGCAGTGGCGTCCACTTCTGCTTCATACTTAGATATTTTATTGAAAATAGATATTAATGGCAGATTAACAACTCAACTTTATAACAATGGGATGATTTCATCTTCTCCATCGTCAACTTCCCATATTTATGAAGCAATATTTCATTATCACCTGCATATGGTGTGTATATATCTCAACCGGTTTGATACACAAGATTTAGTTCTGCGTATGATCAGTATTTAAATCGAGGCAGGCTACTGACAAACAAGTTGATGGGGGTGCAGAGATTCCAGCTGTCCCGTGTAAAGCCAGCATTTCGCAAATTCTAGGATCGTTATGATGATCTAGTATACCAATACAATCTTTCCTTGGGTCAAATGCTGTCTGACGTGTTCATACCGATTGTTAGGCCGTTCTTAGCACACTGATTTTGACTACGGACAACTTCGTTTACCTGATTAAGATATAGGGCTCACGGCGGGTGTGACCGGTCGACAGGGGATGCTTACTCCTCCTAGAAACCTGATCCCACCTCTGATAGATCGAGAGGTCAGTGTTGTCCAACTCTCTATTTTAAATTGGTTATAGGAGTTGTGAGATTGATAACTTCGTAATCTTCGACTTTCATGAGGCCTGATCACCTTCAATTCAAACAAAAGGTCCATGGGCCACAATACTAACTTCACTCGTATTGGTCTTGCTGTTTATCATCAGTAGAAAAAAAGAGTTTTATCCTCTTTATTCCCACGACAAATCTGTACTCCATATTATGATCCAATCCTAGTCCCACGGGGCGATGACTTACCGAATCCACGCAGCATAGGGATACATCTATAGCATTGTCTTGCTGATATCTTCTGACGAAGATTGATTGATTGATGTTTTCCGCCACACTCAACAATTTTTCAATTATCTGGTGGCGCCCAGTTTTTATTGGTAGAAGAGAGAACCCAGTTACAATGTACCTGGGAAGAGATCACCGACCTTCCGAAAGTAAACTGGGAAACTTTCTCACTTGCCGACGCGAGCGGGATTCGAACCCGCGCCGACAGAGGTGAGTGGCCGTGTGATTTTGAGCGCGATGCTCTAACCACTCGGCCACGGAGGCCCCATTTCTGACGAAGAAGAATATTTTTAAAGAATTGATTGTCTGTATTCATGTACTATGCAAAATTTCATTTCCGATTCTAGCCCCACTCGTAAACCCAGGTTTATATTTTATTTCCGATTCTAGCCCCACTCGTAAACCCAGATTTATATTTTGAAGAGAAAAAAAAACCCCGAAAGTTCACATAACTTAGGAATGTTTGCATGTTAATTTAGGAACAATTGGAATCTTCTCATTTGTTAATTGCGGCCGTTAATGCCCCCCCCCCCCTAAAATTTTCAAATTTAAGGTAAATCGTGGTATCTTGTTTAAACAAAAATGTACTAAACGATAAAAGAAGCAATGATTTCTTCCACTCCTGGAGAAATAAATGACAAAATATTTTGATTTCTTGAATTACTTTATCGGGAGAACTTGATCTATTCCAAAAACACTTAAAATTTGCGTCATTTTATTAATTTCATCTTATCAAAAATGATAGAAAATAGTACAAATGACTAAATAGGAGACATATTTCAAGCCCTATAGAATCTGTAAAATCACGAAGCTTCCACACAAGTTTAATCTTTTATGGTCAAGAGGTTCTTGAGAAGAACATCTTTAAACACCCCTCCCCTGTTGTTTTTCCTTTTCTTGATTATTTGGAGAAAGAGGTGGCCCTTTATTTGAACAATATCAAATTCCCCCTTCACGCAAGAATAGTCTTTGTAAAGTTCGGTTGATATTGGCCTGATGGTTGTGGGGAAGTTGATGAAATCGTGAAAAGTTTATACGATACGTCGATAAACAATTTTTTATCAGAAAAGCTCACTTTAGCCTTTAGCTCAGGTGAGCTAAAATGGCATCAACATTATTTTCTTATTTTTGACACCCATCTTGAACGGGACTTCAAGTTGACCAGTCACACTCACTGTGAACCCTCTAATTTCATCAGGTAAACAGAGTAATATACAGGTAAAGACTTAAGAATTGGTATGAAAGACGTCATACAGCATTCGACCTAATGACTGGCTGTATTTACAACTAAGATCAGTATAGCGACCACAGAATTTGCTAAATGCTAAGTTTAACTTTAAACAAAACATCTTGTGACATGAAAGGATAGAGTAACTCTGACACCTGCTAAGTTTCATTTCTTGGAAAATCATTGTACAAATGTTGGGGGAAGTGCATTTTTATTTTTTACCTATATTGTAAAACTACCCACTGAATTTCGGTTGTCGTTTTTTTTTTTTTTTTTTTTGGTAGCAGCAGCGCTTCCCAAGTTTTTAAACGGAAATGATATGAACTGTAGTCTAATCTCACCTTATTGACACAAAATACAACCTATTGTATCACGCAGTAAACGGATCTACATTTTAAATTGTTAAATATGATGGACTGAAAAGTAAAACGTCAATCATATTGCATGTAAATATGTGTAAATGTGATTTTTTTTTCAAACAATACAAACCGATGCGTGTGTAGCGCAATGTTTTTAAAAATCAAGATGCATACTTCTCTTAATTACATGGTAACCCGGGGATAGAAACAGTGACGGACCAAACCGAGATTCGACCACATCCCCCCTACTAGTGAGGTGCCTACTAGTGAGGTACTAGTGAGGTGCCTACTAGTGAAATACTAGTGAGGTGCCTACTAGTGAGGTGCCTACTAGTGAGGTACTAGTGAGGTGCCTACTAGTGAGGTGCCTACTAGTGAGGTGCCCTACCGACTATAGTAGGCCATCTAACTTCCGAGGCTTTAATCCGTCTGATCGCCACACTTGTCGTCTGATCGCCACACTTATCATCTGATCGCCACACTTGTCTCTGATCACCACACTTATCGTCTGATCACTACACTTCTGGTCTGATCGCCACACTTCTCGTCTGATCGCCACACTTGTCGTGTGATCGTCACACTTCTGGTCTGATCGCCACACTTATCATCTGATCACCACAATTCTCGTCTGATCGCCACACTTGTCGTCTGATCGCCATACTTGTCGTCTGAGCGCCATACTTGTCGTCTGATCGCTACACCTGTCGTTTGATCGCCACAATTGTTATCTGATCGCCACACTTGTAGCTGATGAGAATACCAATGCTTGCCTTTCAATATGTCGTTCATCATCTTAGAATCAAATAATACAGCAGTATTGATAAGTTTACACGATGTAATGCGATATTCGTATTCCTTAACATTCATTATAGTCTTATCAAAATTAAATAACTCATAGCATAAAGTAAAAACATATAATGCTGTAGCTCATTACACCAGCATTTTATTTAATGAATCTTATGAAGTATGATTTCATCATCGAATGAGTGATACAGACTCAGTTGTTTCATATGAATTTTTGTGATTTTGTTTTCTGGAATGATGAAAAGGTGTCTTATTTGCAAATAAGATTCTAGATTTCCAAATTTCGCTATGATTTGATGCATGAGTCGCATATCTAATAAAACAGGCCTAAACAACTCAGACAGACGCTCTAATTTTGTAAATAAAAATATGTATGAAAATTGAAAACGTTATGTGTTAATATTTCATAAATCTACGGATAAAATATTTTAGAAAAAAAAAAACAAAAAAAAAAACATGTCAATGGGACAGAGTTAGCCACTGAAGATAGTTCATCAGTACAATAACCGTCACCATTTGATCCATTGCTTCAAATTAGAAATAGAAAGGAGTTTGGTTCCATTGCACTTATATCATCAAGGTTGCCCTCTCATGACCAAAATAATGATAAAGTTTGCATTGGCCACCATAGATACACGAAAAGCAGACAAGGGGACAAAGTCCTTGATTTGTGTTTGCATAAACAGATTCTATATTTGTTTGAAGTAGGTTTGAGAGGACCAGAATGTGAGGACTTGTTGTCGTCTTGTCGCCTCTCTGTCACTTGTATGAATATGTTACTTGCTTCTTCTACAAGTAAATGTGTAAATAACGGTGGATATGACGGGCGCTTTCGAGCACGGGGTAATTTGCATATCTAGCCTTTTTAAACAGTTCTGCTGCAACGACAACACACATCTGCTGTGCTGAATACTGAAGGTCAACCAGAAAGCAAACACGTTTTGATTTTTAATTCATGAATGAACTATGCGGATCTAAATTTAATTTTTTTTTTTTTTTGCATAATTTACTTTTAAAATATTTATCCCGGACAACGTTTTAATGATAACAAGACATGACAAGAAAATTGTACATAAGGGAGGTGTTGTATGCTAAATAGATGACAATACCATTGTATGTGAAGTTACTATTAACGGAAATGTGTGCCTTGTTGTATGGGTGTTGTATATCGTCGGG
The DNA here is from genome assembly GCF_947568905.1 of Ostrea edulis. Lineage (NCBI taxonomy): Eukaryota > Metazoa > Mollusca > Bivalvia > Ostreida > Ostreidae > Ostrea > Ostrea edulis. The sequence continues at coordinate 5,769,548 of NC_079170.1, read as the reverse complement.
CACTAGCACAGTTAAAACATCATCTTCACGAAAACGGTTGAAATTTTAGTCGGGTAAATTTCTTATGTATTTTGTGTAATGATTCAGCGTTTCCAGTTAAAACCACATTACTTAAATTTAGAATTTTTCATGTAATTTCTTTGTCCAGTAAAATCCGGATGTTTAAAGAGCATACTTTACTGTGAAATAGAATATAGGTAGGATTTGTTATTCTGAAATTAATTCCCGTGACAAAATTACATCTATTATAACTATCTACGAGCGAATTTTTTTCCAAAGCATTTCATTTGAACACAGCCACTTATCTAATTTAAAAGATTAAAAACATGAAACCTAATACCATCATAATTAGTGTTAGATACCGAATCGAGGACTTGTTTCAAAATTACAGGTAAAATACCATTTCATTTGATATCGATATCGGGATTTATAGAAATCAATAAATCTATAATCACGAAGTTTTATCCATTTCTTGGTTTTCTACTGAATATTTGTGTTGATTCAATGGAAACTTTAAGAATATGCTAATTGATGATATGTACATGTACCATACGACACATCTGCTTGACATTTCAATAATCCAAGATGTCCGATAGATAATCACAAAGTAAATACATCTCCAGATGTTTATTCTTTTTATGGCGTAGCTGGCCGCGGTGATCAGATGTTTATTCTTTTTATGGCGTAGCTGGGCGCGGTGATTTGAAACTGCATCATTTCAAAACAAACAAATTCACAAAACATCAAATTTGCACAAAGGATAAGCGCAGAATTCAACTCGAAATGTAAAACATATCAAAAGTTCGTGCAACGAGTATGCGGGAATACACTGACATCACAAAAGAACATATAAACGCATGCTGATGGGAATACACAAGGTGCACATTTAGTTATGTACAACATATTGGTTATCTACAATGTATGGTACCAGTTCATGGTTGTATAATCTAGAGAAATGAACACAACAAACAGTTTGAAAGTCAATGCAAAATTATTCCAGAATAGTAGCACTCTTCCATTGGTGTTGGCGCGCGAGGAAAACGCCCACGTCTAGGCAGGTTCACCACAACGTCTGAGACGCCTGATACCACCTCTGGTGTGTCCAGGAGTTCGTGTCTGCCCAACTCCCTATTTTGTATTGCTTATAGGAGTTATGAGATTGATCACTGTTGTGATCTTCGCCTTTCTGGTAAATGAGAAGCCCGGACAGGCAAGGAACAGATTCGAGTTGATAGTGAAAAACAAACAGCAAAGAGCAGTATATTGTTCATAAAAGAGAGAGAGAGAGAGAGAGAGAGAGAGAGAGAGAGAGAGAGAGAGAGAGTAATTTGCAAGGATATTTTCGAAAGACAAATTTTAGTACAGCTTACAATATTAACAAAATTTCAGGAGAGGAAGCATGGGGCATGCGCTAATTTCAGAGTGGGTTTGCTAGACCGGGAAAATTCCGGAATAACAAACGCCAAACACAGTCCCTTAGATAAATACGCATAAACTAGACAAGCTATTATACGCGGTATTATTCAATAGCTACTCGAAAAAGTACGATTTTCAATAAGGTGTATGTCAATGATACATGTAGCATTACTTGTGTTAAAATTTTTAGTTTACAAAATTTACGTTAACTACTGGAATGCTAAATAGAAGCGATAACTCGACGTCATTATTCCCGTTCCTTCGTCTGTGAATTTAATTTTACTGTAAACAAACCTCGTGAATCGTAAAGAAAATTCGTTTGGACTGTTTCCGGTTACGAGTTAAAAAAACCCACACACCCTAAAACGCCGCTTTGACAAGTAGGTAGATCCGAGTTTTTTTATGTTTATAATAGTTTAACTACTGTTGACGAAAATCGGGGGATGTAGTCAGCTGTAGAAATGATTAAGGCCAGATGATATAAACAAATTTTTCTACCTTTAGCACTGAAGAGTTCCCATGGTAAAAAAATACTTTGGTTGGTTTTGGTTTTCTCATTTATAGTTGTTTGGAACTCTTCTGTGTTTTAAGAGCAGGAAAGGGGGTCAGTAAACAATGTAAACAATTGTGATGCCAGAATCATTCAGGAAAAAATCAGGAAAAATTATTAGTAAAAACGTCATCAAAGGTTACAGAATGCTAAGAAAGGTTATGCATTATCCCTTGGACGTAAGATAGTGAATGTTGATGCCAATAACAACGTGGTGATCGAGGAGAAGTTGGATGAATCAAGAAAAAATTGTTCGTCTGGTGATAATTCAGAAGAATGCCTAGGAAATGAAGAAACGTATCCATCTGATGCATCAGAGAGTGAGGAATCGGAAGAAGAGCATGAGAAGATGATTTGTTGGAGACGAGTTGTGGAACTTGGAATTCTAGTGGACAATTTGGAAAAAGGTTGTGCTGCGTGTGGTAGACCACTAGATTTAACAACGCATAAGACATTGTGAGGACGAAAAACGGTATGGACTTGGATCATTGCTATATATAAGATGTCAGCAGGAAGCATACAGTTATCTTTCTCCTGTTTCTACTGGGAAACGTGACATAATGCAGAAATTAATGTAAAATGGCACATCAAAGAGATCCTGTATTAGGCATTTCTTTATTTTTTTCAGAGATGAATAGCAAAGGAAAACCAAGAGTGAGCAAAAAAAAAAAAAAAAAAAAAAAACAAACAGTAAAATCATAAATGCCATTGTAAATTATTTTCAGAAGTTGTAAAATTTTACTCTTATATTATGGGAGATAACTCTTCTTTGTCTTAAGAAAATCAGCCAATGTGATATTTACAATTTTGCTTCTACTCAGAAAATTCACCCCGTATGGTATATGATTTTTAAGTTTATATTACACTTTAAACATTAAGTCAACATATTATGAAGTTTATTTTAATTTGTAAACCTTTACTGAGGGTGCAATGTCCATATATGTAATTTTATTGAAGCAGCAATTGATATTTTCCAAGTGTAAAATTTGTAATGCATTAATATTTCACATGTTGTGTTGTAAATCTAATATCAGTACCCTCTGTTCTCCCTGACAACCATTTTTTGAGGTATAAAAAAGGTAAACAGATGAAGAATAAACTAATTTACCATGATAACTATTGTTTTGTACTTTTTTTTTTTTTGAAATATGGAAAATATTTCACTCTCCAAGTCAAAGGGGAAAAGAATTCAATGAATTATCCACTTTTACAAAAGAATGACATCATATAAAGTCTCTTCGAAAGAAAAAATGTGTTTGTATCATCTGCCCTTAAAGCACACGAAATAACCACAATTACCCATATCTAAAGCGGCGAGATTTTCCGAGAGCAGAAGGAGGTTAAATTTTGAGTACATATATTTATCACGACTCTTGATTGTCAGTGTCAATATCGGCTCAATCAACTAACCAGTAGAAATAAGTTGACCACTCTAGGGACGATTTGTGCATGTTGAAATTAAAATATTCTAGTTTTTTTTTATGTTGGTGTTTGTATTTTGCCAAAATTCCTATCCAAACGGGTCAGGTAATGTTTTCGGGGATAAGTTATGATTTAATGAATTGGTTATGATTTAGAGGAAAAGTTGTTTAATACACAACCGCTGCATCTTTTGTTATTACAAAAGGGAAGCAACGTGTAGTGTCGAATTTGTTGCACTTTCCAATGGTCTGATTTCTCAAGAAACCAACCGTCATGCGACTAGGATTAAGTTTTTATTACTCGGTACCGGAAACATTTGAAAATCAAGTAGTATTTAATGTAACTTGTCTGTGTTTATCAAGCAAACTTTTTGTGTGCGGAGAACGGTTTGTCAATTACTTCTTAGACCCATTTTCTACCGAAGCAGAAAAAATACATGCAAAAATACAAGTACTAATACTATACTAGAGTTTGGTTTGGTTTTTTTTTACCGCTAACGTAAGCTGTTCCTATGCAAAGATTCATTGAGTGTTTTCATTTCCATCCTAATACAACATATTTATTCTATCATTTTGTATTTTACAGATGGAAAGAACTCGATCAGCACAGGTGTGAAAATAAAGGATGCGACAAAGTCTACCAACACAAGGGGAAACTGACTTTGCATATGAAAATTCAACATAGGTTTATTGACGTCATCGTCGGAAACCCGCGGTTGATTACGCCTCGTTCCTCTCTCCATCCATCCATGGCGAGAGGAACGAGGCGTAATCAGCTGTGGGTTTCCGACGATGCATTGACATCGGTATCTTACTTGTTTTGCTTTTGTTGTTTTTGTTTGATATTTTTAAACATTAAGGAGAGATTACTTGAGTATGTGTTCTGGTTCTATCTACTTCCGTTCGGGTTCATCGGCATTTTACAATCCGAGAGTTGTTCCTTCTTTAAGCTTTCTTCTGAAATATACAAAGCAAACTTTACAGTAGGGAAGAAATTTCACTTTGTATACACGGATGTTTCGAGTGATGCTGGTGTCAACATAATGTTTTAAGGTAGCTATTGATAGCTAGCCCCCAAAAAACCGCTCATTGAATTTTTTTCAATTTTATTTATTATAACATTTTGACTTTATCCTAAAACATATCAAAAAATCAACAAAAGTAATCATGTTAATTTTCGAGGAAAGCGAGATTGAAATCCCCTCTTTTGCAGCCCCAAAAGGCTAAAAATGCCAAAATTGAGCAAATTAACACAGAAGACAATAAAAAATTTATTGACACCAGAAATATTGTTTGTCATATATAGTTATGTAAATCATAAACAGATAAAAAATCACCATTATTACAGATATTGACGTACACTTAGGTGGTATGTGCATATTTTCTCTAGGCGAGTCAGTCACAGCAACAAAATACTTTCGGAACCCCTTTTTGTTTTTCGACTATTCTATGACAGAGTAAGGAATTCCGGAAAATGAATTCACGTGAAAATACACAATTTTTACTGATCACGTGGTTGCTATCCGTCGCTACCTTAAGGACTGTTATTTCTTTGCATGGGAAAAACCAGTATCAAATTACAGGTACCTTTCTTAATAGCAGCTTAGAGAGAAAACGTTTGCTTTGTTTTATAGCAATGTTTTATAATTTTCCAGAGAGAAGTGTGTTTTGTGGGGTATCCACTTTCACATTCATCTTAACGAATCTGCAAAGATGAAAAGAAACGCCAAAACCTTAAGTAAATTTAAGTGTAATTTCAGTAGAAATTGTTGAGCAACTTAATTTTTTCTTCAAATATATGGATTTAACATAAATAATCTACCTTTTGAATTTTTTTATATAATCATGACTAGGATATTAAACTGTAGCTTGGACCTCAATTTCATAATTACCGTTTGTTTTTACCAAAAAAGATCCTTTAAAAATACCTCTATCTAAGTTAGAATATTCATGCACCATAAGTGTTCAAAAGTTTTGATAAAATACAAAGTGAAGATAACAATCTGATAAATTTTGTAAACAGAGAATACAACAAGAGGCCCATGGGCCACATCGCTCACCTGAGTCACCTTGGTCCATATCAGAAGATTTTCCATATCTATTTGCATGTAAAACCGTAGTCCCTATTATGGCCCCAAACCTACCCCTGGAGGCCATGGTTTTTGCAAACTTGAATCTACACTATGTCAGAAAGCTTTCATCTAAATGTGAACTTCTTTGGCCCAATGGTTCTTGAGAAGAAGATTTTTAAAGATTTTTCCTATATATTTGTATGTAAAACTTTGATCCCCTATTGTGGCCCCATCCTACCCCAGGGGGCCATGATTTTAACAAACCTGAATCTGCACTATATCAGAAAGCTTTCATATAAATCTCAGCTTTTCTGGCTTAGTGGTTCTGGGAAGAAGATTTTTAAAGATTTTTCCTATATATTTGTATGTAAAACTTTGACCCCCTATTGTGGCCCCATCCGACCCCCGGGGGCCATGATCTTAACAATTTATAATCTGCACTATATCAGGAAGCTTTCATATAAATCTCAGCTTTTCTGGCTCAGTGGTTCTTGAGAAGAAGATTTTAAAAGATTTTTCCTATAAATTTGTATGTAAAACTTTGATGCCCCCCTTGATGCCCCATCCAATCCCCGGGGTCCATGATTTTAACAAACTTGAATCTGCACTATATCAACAACAACAAAAAAACGAGAAAAAAAAACAAACAAAACACAAACAACTAAAAAAAAAATCTTTGACCCCCCTATTGTGGCCCCATCCGATCCCCGGGGGCTATGATTTTAACAATTTAGAATCTGTACTATATCAGGAAGCTTTCATATAAATCTCAGCTTTTCTGGTTCAGTGGTTCTTGGAAAAAAGATTTTTAAAGATTTTTCCTATATATTTGTATGTAAAACTTTGACCCCTATTGTGGCCCTATCCGACCCCTGGGGGCCATGCTTTTAACAATTTATAATATGTACTATATCAGGAAGCTTTCATATAAATCTCAGCTTTTCTGGCTCAGTGGTTCTTGAGAAGAAGATTTTTCCTATATATTTGTTTGTAAAATTTTGATCCCCTATTGTGGCCCCATCCTACCCCAAGGGGCAATGATTTGAACAATTTAGAATCTGCATTATATAAGGAAGCTTTCATATAAATCTCAGCTTTTCTGGCTCAGTGGTTCTTGAGAAGAAGATTTTTAAAGATTTTCCCTATATATTTGTATGTAAAACTTTGATCCCCTATTGTGGCCCCATCCAACCCCCCGGGACCATGATTTGAACAAACTTGAATCTGCATTATGTCAGGAAGCTTTCATGTAAAAATCAGCTTTTCTGACTCAGTGGTTCTTGAGACGAAGATTTTTAAAGATTTTTCCTATATATTTGTATGTAAAACTTTGATCCCCTATTGTGGCCCCATCCAACTCCCGGGGCCCATGATTTGAACAAACTTGAATCTGCATTATGTCAGGAAGCTTTCATGTAAATCTCAGCTTTTCTGGCTTAGTGGTTCTTGAGAAGAAGATTTTTAAAGTTTTTCCCTATATATTTGTATGTAAAACTTTGATCCCCCCTTGTGGCCCCATCCTACGACCGGGGGCCATGATTTGAACAAACTTGAATCTGCATTATGTCAGGAAGCTTTCAGGTAAATGTCAGCTCTTCTGGCCCAGTGGTTCTTGAAAAGAAGATTTTTAAATGACCCCACCCTATTTTTGCATTTTTGTAATTATCTCCCCTTTGAAAGGGACATGGACCTTCATTTGAACAAACTTGAAAGCCCTTCACCCAAGGATGCTTTTGGCCAAGTTAGGTTGAAATTGGCCCAGTGGTTCTGGAGAAGAAGTCGAAAATGTGAAAAGTTTACTGACAGACGGACAGACGGACAGACAGACAGACGGACGCCGGAGAAAATGTGATCAGAATAGCTCACTTGAACCTTCGGTTCAGGTGAGCTAAAAACTGAGAGTAGAAGAAACACCAGGGTAGGATCAAAAAGAAGAGTACGTATCTCTTGTTGACAGGGAAATATTTGATTTAGACAATCTAATTATGCATATTGTATGCATGTACTTTTGAAGATCAACAAACCTTTTTAAGTATCATATAGGGCGTGACTCATTGGCCATTTAATGCGATTTTCTATCAAAAGGTAGGAATATGTGTATTGCTATTCATTTAGAACAAAAATGTTTTCCATAACATGCATGGTCCTCGGATGTATATGTCTGTGTACTTTTCATCGTACTAACTGTAAGTATTCTGTTCGTCACGAAGACGATTTTCTCTGTTAAAAGTAACACGGATTTCTTGGCCTTTGTGTACTTTGTACATAACCAACACACCATTTATTGTTTAAAGAGGAATAACGCACAAGAAAATGGGGGTATGTACAATGATATTTTGAAAATGAAAACTTTTATATTTACTTTATTTAGTCAAAAATACAGGTTTAGTAGAAAGTAATTCGGAAAAACTGGACTCCTTGTAGTGAATGACTTAAAATAATGGATGTGAAAGAGATTTGATATGTTCATAACACTTATGATAAAAATCTTCGTTTGTTTGAATGGACATATGAAGGACAAGGTTAGCTATATACATTTAGTAGCTAATTACAAACTTGCACAAATGTTGGAGCTAGGTGTCATTTTATTTCATTCTTCTCAGGTGTCGAAAGTCATTATATAGCTTCTCACAAAGTCATTATATACTTCTCAGAAAGTCATTATATAGCTTCTCAGAATGTCATGATATATCTTCTCAGGAAGTCATTATATAGCTTCTCAGAAAGTCATCATATAGCTTCTCAGAAAGGCATTATATAGCTTCTCAGAAAGTCATTATATAGCTTCTCAGAAAGTCATGATATAGCTTCTCAGAACGTCATTATATAGCTTCTCAGGCACGTAGAATCAGCTCCTTTTTTGACAATGTTTTTTTTTTCATATACAAAATAAAAGATACTATTGGATGACCCCCCCCCCCCCCCCTCTCCCCTATTTTTGATAGTAGTATTGAATGAGAAGAATGTAAGGCTGAAAGTTATGAGGCCACGTTTTCGTGAAGGATGAGCCCTCTCCCCCGATTTAGAATTTTGAATGGTCCCTGAGCCAGAGGTCTGGTGCTCGGGCGGGGTTCCAAACCTTTAAAAAGAGTGCAATCTTTTAAATCGGTCGAAATAGCGTAATGGTAGTGCTCTGGCTTCACAACCGAAAATCCCAGGCTGGATTCTGGCGCCATCTCAAATCTAAAAACTCATCAATATAGGCATAACACTGTTTTTTCCCCAATCACCAGTGCTTCGGATATGACATTTAATATACAGGCTTTAACATGATAACGAACCCTTGCCGTTACGACCGTAAGCGTCATGCATATATAAGTGGTACTTCACTTGTAGCTGGCGATTTCTCTATATATAGCTGAACAAATTTCTTGAATGGGACCTCAAACATTAAACAAAAGTATACAAATCGTCTTTACCCAGGGGAATGGTTAGCATACAATCTACATGGATATGTACTGTCATGATGATCAGCTATCCAAATTGTGAAATTCTTGGCTCCTAGGTCAAAGTTTTTGTTTCTGGAGTGGGGTTTTACGGCACATAAAATGAACATTTGTTATTTCTTTGAATGTCTTCTTTATGATTCCAGGCCCCCGGCATCATACAACAAACTCAGACTTGAGTCACAATTCCAATCACCTGTAAAATGTTCATTACTTTTGAACAGAAACTCTCAATTTGCAGACCCTGATAATTGCAGATATATTTTTAAATTCTCAAGGACCCCATTGGAAATAAGCAATAATATTTTTGCTTTAATGGGTTATCCTAGGTAGACTGTGATATATGTACATAATGCAGCAGTGATAATATCTTGTGTGTGATGACAATACTGTGATAAAATGACCGGGATAACATCTGGTATGCTAAGTTTTATGTGTATTTATTTATTTATATTCTGATGATATCTTATACAAAAATGATTATTTTGCCTGAATAAAACTACTACTAATAATAATGATAATTTGATGAAGCAATATTGAGTAACAAATTTATTTTGGAGTGATTCACTTCCCAGTGGTTTCATCACAATATTCAGCTTAAGATGTTTCATAATCCATGGGAAAACAAAACTGATACATAGTAAGAATGAAGATAAATTGTCGTCCAAACCTGTGAAATGCATTGGCCCTGGATCAGGGGATCTGGTGCTAGGTTGGGGAACAACACCAGTCCTTTAAAAATACAGAAAACACCTTTCATTCTTTACGCCAGGACATTTAGCAAACAATTTGTATAGTCATAATTAGCAGGGATGTTTTTACCAAAATAAAATTCATGGCCTCTAGATAAGATTTCATTGTGCTAAGATTGGGCTATTTGATTTACATGGTGAGAATTTAAAAAATTTATTTATTTGAAGATTTTCGTGAGTTTTGGACAAAACAACCAAAATAAGTACATGGTGTTGGAAAAGAAGAGTATTTTATTTATTTCTTGTGAGTCCTTTTGATATTTCTTACTTATGTTAGGCCGTCACCAGCTGTTGGTAAAGTGTCGCATACTATCGCTCAATATCGTAAAGGTGGGGGTCCGTGGAAATGCCAACAGCTGACGGAACTTCAGATTTTAAGATCTCCGACTAAAGACCCGGGACTCCTCTAAATTTTGAACGTTTGGGGAAGAAGCAGTCACGCCCTGTTATATTTTTAGATTTGATGCGGCTAAATGACGAGCGGGGCTTGAACCCACCACCTCCCGGTAACGAAGCGAACGCTATACCACTGAACTGCCTCGACAATTTCCAGTTCTTTCTTATTCAAACTTGAAAAAAGAGAAGTTCATGTATTCAACAATTCATAATACGGATGCTGCTTCAGACATGCGTTTTCTATATGAGTGATCCGGCAGGTTAAAGTTTTTGCCGTTAAATGTTTTTGGAGGTCCAGTTTCAAGAAGCTATTTTCCCCACATTGCACATGACCAAAAAGAAAGAAAGAAAACTTCATTACACACTGCTCAAATAAAATCTCTTAATATCCAGTATTGGACAATCATCCTCCGCTGATATATTCAGAAATGAAAGCTACCAAGTTACTAGAAGTGTTTCATCGGTCTGTGTTCGTCATGTTAATATTGACAACCAGTTATCTGTCTATTACATGCACATCTAACGTGACATATCTGGGGTTCAATAATGTTGACATAAACAATGAAAATAGTCAGAAAATCTCTGCAAGAAACTGTCCACTGACAGACGGACGAACGAACGGACGGACGGACGGACGCGATTGTTGAGTCATTGTATGTCCGCATGCACTAAATGTCCGCCCAATTTTTTTCTAAGTGTCACAATATGTCTGCCTACTTTTTGGAGAGTTGTGTGTAGTATCGTTAGCGTGTTGTTTACTGAATGATGTTAATCTATAAAGTGTTGAGTGTAGTATCGTTAGCGAGTTGTTTACTGAATGATGTTAATCCATCAAGTGTTGAGTGTAGTATCGTTAGCGTGTTGTTTACTGAGTGACGTTAATCCATCAAGTGTTGTGTGTAGTATCGTTAGCGTGATGTTTACGGGAGTGTTGAGTGTAGTACCCTTCGCGTGTTGTTTACGGTTACGGGAAAACGCTGTTTGTTGAGTTCAGTTGCTTGAGCTTGACTTCGTTTTGGTTATTTTCATGTTTTTGTAAGACCAACGGCGACTTGAGTATAGCTGGGTCAGTGTGATTCGTTTTTTATTATAATTTTGTTAAACCAGCGACGTGTTGTTTATAACTGCGTTTGCACAAGTTTCGTGTTGGTTATAATTCCATGTTATTGTACGGCCGACGACATTGTGTGAGGGGTTGTTAACGCAATGTTTTCTCGATTGAACGTATATTTCTTCTGCGCAAGTGTATGAGATAGTGGTGCGCAACTGTTGTGTTCCCTATTGCAATTAATAAAAACCGAAGTGTGGGGTGTTGTTATGTCATGGAATAACGCGATGCTTACTGAATGCCTGAATGTGTGATATTTTGCTACGCGAGTGTATCGGCTTGTAACGCAACTTTATTGTGTTCTCGCGCGTAAATCTAAACAAAAACCGCGAGGTATACTGTCGTAAAATAACGCAATGGTTAATAAAGTTTTACTTTTCTGCGCAAGTGTGTGAGCTAGGGCGTCCATGTTGCGTTTGCTAACGTAAATAATTAGATTAAACTTAAGTGTGAGGCGTTAGTATAACGGTATGCTAACTGAATTCTCCGCGAGTGTATAACATAATGATGTTGTGTTTTCTTACATGAATACATGTAATGAGATACGTGAAAAGTGAGACGTTGTTATTTTATAAAATAACGCTACGTCAACATTTAGATATCCGTGAGTGTATGAACATCACATATCAATAACAACCCATTATACACCTCATACATAGAAAAAAATATCAAAACATATTATATATTACAGAGACAAAGAAAATATTGCTCATAAAAACAAAAAAATGCACTGCACTGAAATAGATATCAAGATGGCGAGATGAAATAAACCACGGGTATTAGCGCCATAAATGATCAGAAGTTAAGACACTTCGCCTGCAGCTAGTGACGTCACTGTGAATGAGTGAAACAAACGTCCCGTAAAGCAAAAACCAAAAACTAGTTTTTGACGAATATTGATATGTAATCCTATTTGTTATTCTACAGTATGTGCTTCGTTTATACATGCTATTATGAATTATTTATTTTGTTTATTATATAGGTTATCTTATCAAGCAGCAGAGCCTTTGTAAAACAACACACTATACAGATGAATGTGGAAATGTTGGTTTGTTATGGAACTGCAGCGGTCTAGGACTGAGCACACTTCCACGTGAACTACCTACAGGGCCATATAACCTGGCTATAGATCTATCTCAGAACGATTTCCGTGTGGTATCTAACGAATCATTTCTCAACATTTCTCTCCAAATTTCATTGAAAGTAAAAGCCATTTACTTACGACACAACAAACTACAATGGATAAAAGGTGGAGTATTTTCACAATTCAAATACCTTTACGTCCTTGACGTGAGCGGCTGTGGACTACAGAAGAGTTCCTTGGAGACCAAGGCCTTTGCTGGTCTTCCTAATGTCAAATTTCTCAGCATACACAGTAACAGCTTTCAACAAGGTGGATATCCTGATACAGAAATTCCTCGTCTCTCAGCTTTACAAAATCTTTCTATTGATGTCTTTTCCGGATTTCATTTCAATGATAACTTTACAAGTTTGAAGAAATTAAACAGTATCAAATTCCATACCATGGGGTCTGCATTTCATTTGACAAATGTCACATTTCGTGGTCTCATTGATTCACCAATACATTATCTGGATATGAATTTTAAGAACCACACATACTGCGATATCAGTGACGATTTATTTTGTTCTTTCCCATTCGTTAAGGAGATTTATTTCAGTATAGGAGGGAGTTGTAACTTCAATCCAGTTTTAACGTCATTGAAATGCCTACAGAACAGGACCTTAGATTACCTCAGAATTCCCGATAACGTAAAACTCTTCTCCGGAGAAAATATCATTCTTAACGAAGGGAAGAGCGAGTATTTGTTCAACATTTGCGCAAAATTAGTTGACATCAGTGGAAATAGAATAACAGGTTTAACAATCGATCCTTGGAAAACGCGATTTGGTGATTGTGTCGAAATACTAAATTTGTCATTTCATCACCTATCGCAGGTAAATGCAGGAATTGTTTCACACATCATAAGTTCATATCCAAAACTTAGAGTTCTGTATGCAATAGCTTCAAATCCTGATCATTGCACACCATATGCATCCCCTGGTATTTTCCTGACGTCCGTGGAAGGTTTTAATTTTACATATAAATTATCTCCTCAACTACAATGCCTAGATTTCTCAAATAATTACGTTCACCTTGTAAAGTTCAGTGCAGATTTTAGTATTATTGGCAGCGCTTTAGAGGAACTCCTCATCAGCAATACAAACTTCCCCTGTAACGATATGACCCCACTCCAAACCCCAGAGTTAAGAGTTATTGACATTTCCATTAATGACTGTAGTAAAATACCTAACATATTCAGTTCTTCACATAATCTAGCATCAGTAAAGGCATCAAAGACAAAAATAAATTTCTCAGCTCCCAAAAGTCAACATTTATTTAAAAAGCTTTCAAAACTGCAAACACTAGACTTAAGCTATAATGCTATAGAAATATTACCCAACTATCTTCTCAGTGATCAAAACAAATCAATTTACATTCTGAATCTGGACAACAATTTACTTTCCTCCATTCCCTTTACTGTTTCCATGCTGACCAACCTTTCACGATTGTACGTTCGACACAATAGAATATCGTTCTTTCAGTTCTCAGACATTGCTGTCTTGAGTGAGCTCCATAAAGTCAAAATATTCATCGAAGGAAACCCAATCAGTTGCACTTGTTCAATACTATCGTCATTGAAGTGGAAGAAGGAAAACCAAATGCGTTTTGGAGATAGGCGAATTACACAATGTCTACAGACCAATCAAACTTTATCTCACCTCTTTCATGATGGAACGTTTAGAACATTTGAACTGAATTGCCGGACAAAAGACTGGCTGATATATTCATCGATTGTACTCTTTGTTATGACCATTATTATCGTTTTGCTTGGCGCCAGGACAAAATATCGCGTGCATGTGGATTACGTCATCTTAAGATTGCGTCATAGATGGAGAGGGGTGATGAATAGTACACACAAAAATGACTACGAGTTTGACGTGTTTATATCATACTCCGAGGATGACTTTGAATGGGTTGTAAACACAATGTATCATGAATTGACAAAACGCAATATGAAAGTGAGTCTTCCCGACAAGGATTTCATTCCAGGCTTATCCAAAGCGGACGAAATGCTGCGATGCATTGACGACAGTCGAAAAGTAGTGTTCGTTGTTACCGAAACGTTTCTAGAAAGTGGATGGGAGTCCTACGCTGTCCAGATGACAGTTACACATGCTTTTCATAACAATCGAGAAAGATCCATGGTTGTGTTGATGAAGGACAGCGTCCCTATCATAAAGATGCCTAAAGATTTGAAATACGTGTGGTGGTCGCTGGAGGTTATAAAACAGGCAGATTTCGAAAACAATTTGGATTGTTTCTGGGATCATATTTCCGCCAGTTTACAATAAGATTAAATTATCAATTCAAGACATTTATAGGGATAAAAAGAATGTACATTGATATTCTCATCAAATACATTCACATTTTGACAGAGAACCTTTTTTTGGTACATTAATGCATGATCTGGAAATAAAACTGGTGTGATCTTTAACACGGATTTTGTGAGGAAGTTTTCTATATAAAGCTGAAATAATGACAAGAACACATCTTATCTGGATTTTTCTTCCAAACGGCGTTGGAAAATGTAATGTACATGAATGCCTAATTTTTAGTGTTAGAATGCTTCATGAACTTGTAAAATATCGGAAGGTGTGTAATTTTATGTAATGTAGACATATTTAATCCGGAAAGTCACAATTTTACGGATTGCCATTTTTATACGCCCGTCTTTAGACGGGACGTATTATGGTACAGCGATGTCTGTACGTCCGTCCGTCCGTCTGTCCGTCCGTCCGGTCGGGGTTTTCTCTTTATAATTTCATTTCCCTTTCACATATCATGCTGAAACTTGCTGTGTAGCTTTTTTGTGGGTCACTCTAGATCATACTGCAATTTTGATCCATTTCGACCTTTTGCCAGGAGTTTTGCCCCTTTATTTAGAAATATTTATTATATGGACGGTACATAATTTGTCCGCCCTACTCCTCCCACAGTTTTCAAGTGAGAGCCTTCTTATTTTGTGGAGTGTTTGTATGGGTATTGAAGATGTGCATGTGGGATGGATTTTAATTTTCTACAATTGTTGAGAAAATTACAGGTTGTTGAACTTAGTCTATTTGGAAATTAATATTCTATGAGGGTACATAATGTGTCCGCCCTACTCCTCCAAGAGTTTTCAAGTGAGGACCATCTTATTTTGTGGAGTGTTTGTATGGGTATTGAAGATGTGCATGTGAGATGGATTTTGATTTTCTACAATTTTTGAGAAAATTACAGGTTGTTGAAATTAGTCTATTTGGAAATTAATATTCTATAGAGGGTACATAATTTGTCCGCTCAACTCCTCCCACAGTTTTCAAGTGAGGACCCTATTATTTTGTGGAGTGTTTGTATAGGTACTGAAGATATGCATGTGGGATGGATTTTGATTTTCTACAATTTTTGAGAAAATTAAGGTTGTTGAACTTAGTCTATTTGGAAATTAATATTCTATGGAGGGTACATAATTTGTCCACCCAACTCCTCCCAGAGTTTTCAAGTGAGGACCCTATTATTTTGTGGAGTGTTTGTATGGGTATTGAAGATGTGCATCTGGAGAAGGATTTTGATTTTCTTCCATTTTTGAAAAAATACAGGTTGTTGAACTTGGTCCATTTTGAGGAAATCTCGATTTTTAAGCTAAGACCCTTTTTTCATATGAAAGTTTGCCACAGCCGCATGATGGCTGATACTACCTGAAGCAAAGTTATAAAAATTATAGCACAAGAAAAACACCCTATGTAAGCATTTCATTGGCGTATTATGTACCGTTTGCGGTACTCTTGTTGATTTGATCCACCGGTACAATATTTCGCTGGGTTGAATATATTTTATGTGAACACAGGTTTGGTGGAAATAAGTACCGTACCGTATATATATATATATATATATATATATATATATATATATATATATATATAGAGAGAGAGAGAGAGAGAGAGAGAGAGAGAGAGAGAGAGAGAGAGATGCTAATAGCGTGGAGATCTCTTTGTTTTCTGATCGTGATTTTTGAGAAGTTATATTGATCGAGTTGGTACTCATGTATAGTATATATATATATATATATATATATATATATGTGTGTGTGTGTGTGTGTGTGTGTGTGTGTGTGTTATTATTTTTATTATTTCATCAATTTGAAATATATTTCTGGTATATTATAATCTTTGCAAGATTAAATCTTATATCCATCAATTCCAAACATCATTGTAATTCGCTAAGAGGCTACAAGGTCAAATGCGGTAAAGGTGAGCACTAATTCGGGTTCACTAATACCGGGTGTGTTCACCATTAGCGTTTATGACTGCGGTGTTCCATTGACTGACAAATGGTTTGAATGGTTCTTTGAGATCGAATACTTTGCTACTTTTCCAACAACGCCCTTCACGGGCCAATCCAGGTCATTGATGCCATTTCCTTTAAGAATTTTTTTCGCAGTATGTGGGCGTGCTGAAAAACTAATCTGCTGCCTTGTTTGTGTCACTGTATTTATGGTACCAACACTTGAATATTGGGAGTATGAGGAATCCATTAATTCGTTAAAATCCCTTGACTTGTTCGCCCCTCTGACTCTAACCATCACGTGCCACATGCGAAATATATGAACTATCTACTAATATGCAACATGCATATTCGAGAAGTAAAAATTTTCCATCAAATAGCACATGTAATATATTCGATCCAGTTTACTCCACCATATATACTGATTGATTTATGTTTTAATTCCAGCTTTCAGCAATCAAAAAGGTTTACATGGGCAACCAAAACAATATTTAATCAAGATCAGATTAGCTCAAATAACATATCTGTCTTTCTCATATACATATTACTGTTTATGATATTGAAACATGAAGAGACATTATTTGTCGAAATGCGCATCTGGTGCATCAAAATTGGTACCGTATAAGTTTTACATAGCTACCATCTCCAAAAATTCATTGACGTTGAAGCATTGTGTTTGGGTTTTTTCCTCCAACTATGTATAAAAAAAAGTTTGCTTGATTAAGAACCCAAACGAAAGAACTAGGCCTTACTGTAACTTTATCACAAACCACGTTAATTTGATTTACAACGCTATATTACCTGTTATTCCATAATACCTCATACCCCTGAGCAAAAGTTGTTCTTTTTCTTACAAGATATGTCCGTTATCAATTATTTATCACTTCTCTACAAACATAGGTTTCACAGTATGTACTTTTCATTGCAAATAAAATCAAAGTACTGAAAAGCGCTAAGCTGACTTCATGAATTCTGTCTGTAATGTTAATGAGCAGGAACAACAGTAAAAAAAGTTCATGCGTTATTCTTTATTTTCGCACAACTAAATAATACACTTTCTGTAAGGAAATAACAAATATGGATTGGAAACAATGTCCTGGAACTTTTCAACATGGTGAAATATAAACTTTATGATGTTGTTAAAAACAATGGTCACTATAATAATTTTGATTCCACCCAGAACTAAAACCCTGTCATTGGATCATGAAATTTACAATTTTGGTAAAGCACACCTGCTCTTTTTAAATATCTATAATCAGAATTTAGTACCAATAGCATTACAACCGTTGCGGTGGCCTAGAGATAAAGTGTAGGCCTTGTGTGCGGACGGTTGGGGTTCGAATCCCGGCCGCGATTGACCTAGGTCGTTAAAACATGTAGTAACAGTTCCATTGCCAATCTCTTGGCATCAGGTGTGGATGTCATGGGTCCTTCGAGATGGCCTTAAAACGGATGGTCCGTGTCAAAGTAGGTGTGGCACACTAAAGAACCCTCACTGTTCAATGGCCGTATGCGCCGAACAAAGGCCTAAATTTTGCAGCTCTTCACCGGTCTTGGTGACGTCTCCACATCAATTAAACATTATTGAGAGGGACGTTAAACAAGATACAATCAATCAATAGCATTAAAAGCTATGTTATTC
This sequence comes from Ostrea edulis, assembly GCF_947568905.1. NCBI lineage: Eukaryota > Metazoa > Mollusca > Bivalvia > Ostreida > Ostreidae > Ostrea > Ostrea edulis. The sequence continues at coordinate 5,751,359 of NC_079170.1, read as the reverse complement.
AAATATTTTACACATAAACACTTTATACCCAGTTTGGCCCCACCCATCCTCCCAAATCTAGGGTTTCTGATCCGCTCCGCTCAGGCCCCACCCTGGATCTTGAAATCCTCTACATGACTATGCAATTTTTTTTCTTACAGATATGATGGTCTAGAGAAGAATATTTTTTGAAATTTGTCAAGTTTTGGTAGAAAATGTAAAAACTGTTGTAATGGCAGTTTTCGGTAAAAAGTGTTCAATTGTTATAACGCAACTAACTTACTGTTGTGGTCCAGTTAATTGTGTGTAGCGTTCTGTGGACCGCAAACCAATTTACATTCATGCTTGACACAATGGCAATATTTATCTAACACTTCTTCTAACCATATTGCAGTAAACAGCCCTCGTAAAATCCCAGGCGGTATTTTGAAGACTTGAAACGGGCATTGTGTTCCGTAAACGCAGACCTATAATTTTGTACCTTTTGTCTTTTCCCTCCCCCAAGATCATCATTTTCAGTCTCATTTTTGAAACTAGATAACGAAATCAAATTAGATTGTGTTGACGAATAGCTTGGTCGTTTAGAAATAGTAAGGTTAGCCTAAGTTACACCGCTGTATCCTCTCCATTACTGCATGACCTACTTACATGCATGATCGGGAGAGGTGTAATCAGTTACGCAATATCGTCCCTCTGAGACACCAATCGCTGTCCTTCGCTGTCAAAACATAATCGTGCACAAGTACACGTTCTTTTTTGTTCACGATCGACGGGGATAATTTTTTTTTACTGTGTTGCACACATTTTTGCTGTGTCGGACCACTGTGGTCGGACAAATGTTTTTACTGAGCCGGAACAGCAGTCAAAACACAAATGGAAAACCCTCATGATTCGTGTATAGCTTAATGACGTGGTTTTTAATTATAGATTACACCATGCAAAAGTATTGATTTTCTTGACCTCTAGGCGCTATGTGAAGGTAACACTACAAAGGCACCCTAGCCAAAACGGTTTCATGTATAGATTCTTATTCATTTTTAGATTTTGAATTACTTAATCACTTTAATTATTACAGAAGCAGATTCAAACGGAAATTTTAACTGAAGAATGACCTGCTTCTGTGTCCCACTTTCCCCCAGAATGAGGACAAAAATGTCACCTTTTTATACATATTTTACCCACTGTCCAACTAACTGTATTTCCGGGGGGGGGGGGGGGAATGCTCCTGCGAATATGGATGTTATCCCCGTACTAGATCGGTTGCAAAATTAGACTACTATAAACACGACTTGTTTACTATAGCGATGCATAAATTTCCTATAGGTGGCGATAAACCGGAAACGTGATGACGAAAGCAAAATCCAACTGGCGACAATACAGCGCAGCTACGCTTAGCGCTTTAAAAACTGGTAATATTTTTCTGTTTATGTTTTCACTCCATGATTGGCTAGTAGTTGTATGATTTTGACATTTCCTTCTCGAGCAGCGAGTAACGCAGCATCCTCACTGTTTAGAAGATCAGGGTATGTTTGTATGATATGATGACTCATTGCTAAGTTAGAGTGTACACACGCCACGTGAAGAATGTTCAAGCCGTGATTATCTTTATGTTTCACGTCTACTCCATTATCTGCGAGTAGTTTTAGAATTTTAACGTTTCCTCCTCTAGCGTCGTGTAGAGCAACATTCCATCCATCATTATCTACATTATGTAGAAGGTCTGGGTATGTTTGGGTGATATAACGACTCATTGCTACGTTAGAGAATCCACATGTCACGTTGAGAATGTTCCAACCATCATTTTCTTTATGTTTCACGTCTACTTCATTATTTGCCAGTAGTTGTAAAATCTTAACGTTTCCTCCTCGAGCGGCGAATAATGCAGCATTCCATCCCTCTTTATCTACACTGTGTAGAAGGTCAGGGTATGTTTGGATGATATAACGACTCATTTCAAAGTTAGAGTGTACACACGCCACGTGAAGAATGTTGTAGTTATACTTGTTATGATATTTGGCGTCTACTCCATTATCTGCGAGTACTTTTAGAATTTTAACGTTTCCTCTTTGTGCAGCGTGTAGAGCAGCATTCCACCCAGTATTCCTGACACTGTGTAGAAGGTCAGGGTATGTTTGGATGATATAACGACTCATTTCTAAATTAGAGTGTGCACATGCCACGTGAAGAATATTCCGGTCGTCATTGCTTTTATGTTTGACGTCTACTTCATTGTCTGCGAGAAGCTGTAGAATTTCAACGTTTCCTCCATAAGCGGCGTGTAGAGCAGCATTCCATCCATCATTATCTACATTGTGTAGAAGGTCGGGGTGTGTTTGGATGATATAACGACTCATTTCTAAGTTAGAATTTACACATGCCACGTTTAGAATATTCCAGCCATTATTGTTTTTATGTTTGACGTCTACTTCATTATCTGTCAGTAGTTGTAGAATGTTCACGTTTCCACCTTGAGCAGCTTGTAGAGCAGTATTCCCTCCATCATTATCTACACTGTGTAGAAGGTCAGGGTGTGTTTGGATGAGATGTTCACACATTTTGAGGTTCGCATTCTTGCAGGCTGCATGTAATGCATTAGGCACACCATCTCCAGTATAGTGATCCTGTTCGTTATCAGGCTGTATTTGTAGATATGTGGTTTCTCCTCTATTTCCTAATTAAATAAGTTGGATGTATTTTGCATAACGAAAATGAAAGACTCAAAATATTGCTACAGTAAGACATTTTAAGAAAGAACTTTATAGGGGCCACTGTATGACTAATAGCATGTTCCATTAGTAGAAGGATAAGGAGATTCCACTGAGGGAAAAACATTTGCAGTACGATTAACCCTCAAAAGGAAATTTTGTTTCCGAGATATGATTTTCCTATCCAACCCAAATAAACATTTCATTGACAGTATATCACAATACTCTAGTTTGTTTTCTTTTCTCTCCAGATGTTTTTCGGGATAGAAAATGTTTCCGAAATTAGGAATCATATAATTTAATAAAGAACTTTGATTTCAAATATAAGCTCTATTTTAGGGCTGAAAATAGCTGACTTTGATTTCGATCGTTGCATTTGGCTTTAGGTAAGCGTTCGTATTAAGCCATTGACTAAGTGGAAACACACACCCCTTTGTAATTTCTATCATAGACTGATATAATTTTCAAAATGAATCTCTGCTTGCATTATAGAAGCTATTTTTCACACGTTATCCACCTTTCTTGAAGTAAACTACTAATAAGTGGGAGAATACCTAGTGATTTTTATTAGACTCGTTCACGTCCGGCAAACTATGTGTAAACATTCAACCTATGCATAGTAAAAATAAACCACAAGACTATCACTGTATATAGTCAATATGTTTCTATGAAATATTTAGATATTTTATTGAAAGTAGACATTAACGGCAAACTAACAACTCAACTGTATGACAAACGGGATGGTTTCAGCTTCTCCATCGTCAACTTCCAACATTTATGTAGCAATATTCCATTATCACCTGCATATGGTGTTTATATATCTCAACTGATTCGATATGCAAGAGCTTGTTCTGGGTATAGTCAGTTTTTAAATCGAGGTAAGCTATTGACAAACAAGTTGATGGTACAGTGATTTCAACAGTCTCGATTGAAGTCAGCATTTCGCAAATTCTATGGTCGTTATAACGATCTAGTTCGTCAATACAACCTCGCATTGGGTCAAATGCTGTCTGACGTGTTTCATACCGATTGTTAAGCCGTTCTTGGCACACTGATTTTGACAACGGATAACTCCGTTTACCTGATCAGGATATGGGGCTCACGGCGGGTGTGACCGGTCAACAAGGGATGCTTACTCCTCCTAGGCACCTGATCCCACCTCTGGTGTGTCCAGGGGTCCGTGTTTGCCCAACTATCTATTTTGTATTGCTTGTAGGAGTTATGAGATTGATCACTGTTCGTTATCTTCACCTTGCATATTTAGGAACACCTCACCAAGGCTATACTATTTTCCATTTCTTTTTAGTGATGCAATGCATATGAAACACTCATCGGGGCGTTTTGTTTTTATGTAATACATTTGAAAATGTTCAAGATTACTCAACCAAAGATATTGAATTTCTCAACTTTTTATAGTAAATCCAGTAAAACTGAACAACTCATGAAATTTAGGAATGAATGCCTATGATACATGGGTAATGTACAAAAACGTATACGGTACCAATTTTGATCCACCAATTGCGCATTTCGACAAATAATGTCTCTTCAGTGATGCTCAACCGAAATGTTTGAAATCCGAAATAACTATGAAGTTTTAGAGCTAAATATAGCCAAAAACAGCGTGCCAAAAGAGTGGAGCCAAATTCGTCCAAGGATAACAGCTATGCATGAGGGAGATAATCCTTAATTTTGAAATGAATTTCTAAATTTTATAACAGCAATTAAATGTACATCCGTATTTTCAAACTAGTAACGAAGTACTTAGCTACTGGGCTGTAGAGACCCTCGGGGACTAACAGTCCACCAGCAGAGGCCTCGACCCAGGGGTCATAATGTAAAACTTATACGGTACCAATTTTGATGCACCAGATGTGCATTTCGACAAATAATGTCTCTTCAGTGATGCTCAACCGAAATGTTTGAAATCCGAAATAACTATGAAGTTTTAGAGCTAAATATAGCCAAGTATTACATAATCAGGAATTCAGATGTATTCAGATGTATTCGAGGTTCTTTTTACCTTTCTTATTTGTACATTTCTGTTTCTTCCTCCTTCTCAAGACGACGAACACTAGAATCAGCAGGACTGTAATAAGAAACACTCCACCTACAACACCTCCCACAACTGCCTCTATATCAGTGGATACGTCATCTAAGGAGTCCGTTGTGTTGTAGAGAGGATTGACAGTTGTGTCAGAGAAGTCAAAGTAGGTGGAGGGTGTTTCCATCATGTCGTTGGTAGTGAATCTTGATGTCCTATGATTATATTCGTGATGTTTTGAAAAGAGAATTATTTGTATTACCAACATAAAAAGAAAAAAATGTATATTACTATTAAGTATTGACTTACATATTGGGACATGTCGGATCAGCAAGAAAACACTGACTCTCTGTGTTGATATTCAGACAGGCAGAATCTACAAACACAGAACATGTCAAACTCATATTGAAAAATATATTTATTCAATCATCACTGTTAAGTATATGATAAGAAACAGTTTCTTACATTTATATATCTCATTGGCATGGGACGGCTTACTCGGACAACCATTGATGAAGTGTTGACATTTGCTATAGTACAACTGGCGCCAATTTGTCTTCAAACAAAAACCTTTTACAAAAAAATAAAGATAACGAACAGTGATCAATCTCACCAATCCTATCAAAAATATGAAGATATGTCATGTATATGCGTTTGATATAGGGTTTATAAGCAAGGCGAAGATAACGAACAGCGATCAATCTCATAACTCCTATAAGCAATACTAAATAGATAAAACACGGACCCCTGGACATACCAGAGGTGGGTTCAGGTGCCTAGGAGGAGTAAGCATCCCTTGTCGACCAGTCACACCCGCCGTAAAGATAACGAACAGTGATCAATCTCATAACTCCTACAAGCAATGCAAAATAGATAGTTGGGTAACATATGTATCATAATAAATATTATAGTAGTTCCCTCTATCTTGAAGATTATCATGTTTGTCAGAATTTACTTAATCTGCTTAAATTCAAAAGTATCTTCACTTGTGTTTATTAGGTTAGAGAGCGCTGCTTATATGACTGATAACTACTTCAGTATTTCATACTTTGGTTTGAAAAAAAGTAATTCAGATCCAGAAGAATTAATAATTAATTCCACAACACTCCACTCCCTAAAATTCCTTATTTGATAGCATATGCAGGTGTATTTCTTTACTAGAGAAACAGGTCTGATGTGTTTCATACCGATTGTTATCTTCACCTTTCATTAATATACATGTGCATTTTCTATTAACTTTCGATCAAAAATACCCTTCTGTACTTTCAAAAATAATTGCTAAAGATATGTTACTTTGACCACCGCTAGGTATCATCAGTGTTGCTTTTAATAAGACTTATTAAATATTTTTTTCCATGTTGCATTCGTTGTTTTAACTACTTCCTAGGGGCGAGATCAAAAGTTTAATGTCTAACTAAATTCACATAGTTTTTACGCCCCCCCCCCCCCCCCGCAACGACCCCTAAACTAGATATGATGAGTGTTTAAACTATAATTGATCAACAAGTAAGAACAAACGAGTATAAAAACTCTGTATACCCTATCTTCTGTTTACTCACAAATGAAAGTGTAGATTAAACTATCAAATGTTAATTAAAATGTAATATCGTCATGTGGTTTTTAACAGTCACTTGTCTTTCTCCTTTTTCGACTAATGTGTAATTGGTGTCGGATAAGAGAAACTTACAGAAGTTTTAACCACCCCCCACCTCCCCCTAACTATTTGAATTTACATTTTTATCCGAAATCAATCTTTTGATCTCGCCCCTTACAGTTTTTGATATCAAATTTCTTACTGTTTTTAACATGTGAGAGAATTAGGGTTTGATTAATTATGTTAATTAAATAATACTCTGTACACTTTCTATCAAATCGTATTTCTCTCCATATTGCGTTCATTGCATTATTTATTTCTTACATTTTTTATAGTTGAGCTAATTGGGGTCTAATTAGTAATCTTAATTAGTAAAAAATCCCAACAATTTTCTTTGCCTTCTTCATCGTAAACACATTTCTTTACGAAATATTATTCGACGTACGACTTATCTTTCTATCTATGATCAGGGGCAAGTAACTCGTGGGGCACCTGCTTTTCAGGGATACCATCCAGTCATCACCGTATATAAGGCGGTGATGAACGATATTTCGCCAGTTCACTGTCGGAGCTCAAAGGAGTAAGAAAGTAGCAGACGAGGTAAGGCGATAATAAATTTAACCCTGCTTATTTTTTAGTATACGGTGACTAGTATACTGGTTTTAGGGTGTTATACAGTGAATTAAAACTGTTTGTTATGTTTCGATATAAATGTAGTTAAGTTCTCTCTGGGTATAGGACAGATCTGGAGATACATCCGAGATCCGTACTTGAATAGGATACATACCTGTCCCGAGGATACATACCCGTCCGGACACAGACCATATGCCTAATTAGATTTGTTTGTTCTTATAATAGGGATAGATAATCCTAAGACTTATCTGTATATATTGATTCGTTCTTGTTCACTCCAGGTTTCTGTCCTTGCTAGAAGCGTAATTAGTGAAACTTTCCCACCAAAGTACTTACGGAATTCCGTAGGCATTGACATATGTAACTCTTCTCTTTCTGGCCACAAGTGAAGCATTACATTCTTACATGCATAATTTGTTTCACATCTAAGAGCAGTTAGGAGTCACCTTAAATCTATATCCCAAGTCTTGAATGTCTAAATTATCCCTGAGTTTTATAAATGTGAGGACCAATGTTTAATTTCACAAGAATGTCCCTTCAAGTATACGTTATGTGTGGTTCAAGGAAAGAGAACAAAGTCAAAAGTGTGATATAGCAAAGTCCAGTATAATGCTTCACTTTTGCATCATCCCAAACGTTTCTAGACAGAAAGCACCCGTTCCAGCACTACGTTTGTCATTTCCTTCTTCAGTCCCTCTCGCTGGTCTTCAGTTTATTCCTCTTCACCCACACACTCAAACGCTCCTCCAAGACTTAATGTGCCATTTGGTTGTTCTCCTGTTTCAGTCTCCTTATAACATTAATTTTGCCAGAAAGGCTCTCATCTGCCTGAACCTGCATTGTCGATGTAATTCTGGCCTGTGTTCTGTCATAGCACTCCATGGAAGAGTCAAATCCAGGTAGCTCTGTTGGTGCAAGATTTAAAGAGAGTACCCAGTCTGGATTGGTCTTGTCATACAAGTCGGCTTTTGGCCCTGCAAACCCCCGAAAAAGCATGGGTGTGAGATTTAATTTGACATAATAGATCAAAATGCATAATATAAATGTAAAGTTCTAGTACAAAAACATATTCAAATATGCAGTACGTGAACATATTCTGATATCATGAATATTACAGATTCAGCAGAAATGGGTGTATCATATAAGAATATTATTATCTTGTGTTGTTGAATAATAAGATAACACATATGGCAGCAGGAAATAATGCTACCGGACAGAATTAAGTTGTAAAATATTCACTTTCACCACCAGCAGCTTCCACATACAATCCAAAGCACAATGGTTTGCAAAAAAGCACTTAACTTAAAATACAACATTACCCTAGAGGCATGTTGGTGCCACAGCAAAGTTGAAAACATTACATATACATGTACCTCTCTTTTTGTAGTTTCCATATTTTCATAGATCTATGTAATGGTTTGAACTTTGCTGTGGCACCAACATGCCTCTAGGGTCATGTGTTTTAAACTTGCATATAATATATATCATTTTCTTAATGCTTTCGTTTTAATGTGACAAAGTCAGTCCTTTTAGCTCTCTCAAGAAGAGTTTGGAAATATTCTTATTTATGCCTATATAACACATAAAAACCTCCTCTGGCATCTACCTCATGCTAGTGACCGGAATTTAAACAAACTTGAATCTTCATTTGTGGTTTAATTTTGGAATCTGATCAGACATATTTGTAAAACTGTTAAGATGTAATACTTTATACCAATTGCGACCGTTCTTTGGATATTGATTATGGTTACGGATTCCTCCAATTAATTGATCAAGATATAGTTTTGACGGGGTATTATTGGTATGCATGGAAATTTTCAGGCAATTACAATTAAGTCAATTTATGCATAAATTAATATCGGGTCAGTGTATATATGATGGTAACCAACAATGATCAAGTCTATAATGAACACAACATTCAGAGTAGAGGTGAGATCAGATTCCTAGGAAGATTAAGCATCCGACGTCGACCGGTCACACCCACCGTGAGCCCTATACATGTATCTTGATAAGATAAACGGAGAAATGTGTGGTCAAAAATCGATGTGTACAGAACGGTCTAACAATTGGTATGAAACACGTCAGACAGCATTTTACCAATGCCATGCCTTTTTTAAAATTGTCCCTCTGTCTCTAAACTATGGACAAAATTATCATGAAAGGTGAAGATAACGAACAGTGATCAATCTCATAACTCTTGTAAGCAATACAAAATAGATAGTTGGGCAAACACGGACCCCTGGACACACCAGAGGTGGGGTCAGGTGCCTAGGAGGAGTAAGCATCCACACCGCCATGAGCCCTATATTCTGATCAGGTAAGGGGAGTATAATTAAAATTAGGCGCAATTTGATTGCTTGCACTACTTGCTCTAATCATGATTTAGTGCCTGGTTTTTGTTGTTGTTGATAATATATAATTTCAAATATCTATTTAAACGGATATTTTTATTCGTTTGAATAGAAAAAGAATTTCTATTTCCTTTGCTTGTAACCGTCGAAGGTCTGACAATTTGAATTCCTTTAAAATGAGTATACGTATGCTTGCTCCTCCTAGGCACCTGTTCGTTATTTTCGCCTTTTATACGTACAATATCCATTCTCGGTACTATCACATCTATGTTCATTATCCTTAAATTCAGCTTAATCAATCTTAAATTCTAGTTAATTGATCATACAATAAAACCACTAAAGCACAGGATGCACACTGAAAGCCTTTATTTACTCTAGTACAACAATCAAAACAATAATGAACATAAAGGAAGTTAAAATTAAACATTAAATGAACATAAAGGAAGTTGAAAATGAAACATTAAATGAACATAAAGGAAGTTGAAAATAAAACATTAGAAGCATATGTTAAAGCTATTGAAATATCTATTATGATTAGATGTCGGGAATATAGTATCGCTAAATACTTAAGACAATAATCATATTCAAGAATACTTGAACATTATATGAGGAAGACAAGGAGTTATGATGTCTTGATATCTACCAATCAACTAATTCAATGTAATCATGTGTTGATATGTAACATGGACGACAAAAAATCGAGATCTTGATATATAATGTCATAATTGAAAAAAAAATTGACTTTTAACAAAGAATTGGAACACGAATTACACTTTATATCAAACTGGAATAATCTCGCCATATATATACGTTCTGCTGAACACAAATGAAAAAATCATGTAAAATTTACTGACATAATCTTTATAACTTCCATAGGTAAAACAATACCTCAAAGAGTTTTGAACACATTTTTGTTGAGTAAATAATTGACCAATATACAACAAAGAGTTGAAACTGACAGTCTTGTTGAGAGCAGCAGTCGATCATAATACAAAATATAAGTTGAACACATGACAGTTTTTGTAGTCAATGATTAGTCAAAATATAAGTTGAACAAATTACAGTTTTTGTAGTCAATGCTTAGTCAATGATTAGTCAAAATATAAAAACATTCCTGGTTAGTATGATAGTTACAGTCAGTTTCAACACATTAGGCAGGAATATATCAATATTAAATACTGTTATCTAGAGCACTATAATGCAATGTAACAAAAAAAGGTTTGGAACACACTGAAAATGAAAGTAGGTCTAAATACAAAATATAGTACTAAAGAGATATTGCTGAAATGTAAAAACAAAACTAAATCTGAACATACAGTGTATAGATTTTAAAAAAAAAATCAAAATAAATGCAAAATATAGTGAAAACATGAAATTGCTGCCTGGATTCCACATGTGAAAAACGTAAAAACAAAACTACATTTGAACTTTCAGTATAAAAAAATTAAATAAACAGTCGAGAGCAAAAAATAAAAATAAAAAAGGGATGTCATATATAACCACAGTTTGTATACAAAAATATATAGAGACTTAATGAATTCAAATATTGTAAATTCATTAATTCAGTTGATACATAGTTTTCCAAACAGAACACAAATTCTTTAAAAAATTCACTCGACCGTTTGTATGAACATTTAATATTTTGGTCAATAAATTAAATGTTTGATCCATAATCCCCACTTATTAATTTCCATTTTCAATTATAAGGCAAGACTTTGTAACTTATATGTGTCTAAAACAAAAATGACAATACTCATAATATGTTCTTTTGAACTCTTATAGTTTCACTATATCAGGTGCAAAAAGGTAATTAATTACTTCGAGTCTACCGCATATATTCGCCTATAAGTCGGATTTTTGGAAGTCAAATTTTTGGTCCAAAACTCTATGTCCGACTTATAGGCACGTCCTAAGAAGATTGGTATTTTTCAGGGCGGCGTAATGTAGTGCTTTTTTAAAACAACTCAGACAATTATCATGGACTACCACACAAATGATTATCTAGACATATTGTATTGTTTATGTATTTCAAAATTATGTATAAAGTACAAGTATTTACATATTTTTATCTAGTTAAAAATTATTTACATACACATGTACCAGTAACTAATACTTTCAATTCATCTAATCTATCGTTTATCGGTAAAATTGAATTACGAACCCGATTTAATATTGAAATATTCATAAGTATACTGGCTGAAATATATTTCATAAAAGATTGAATATTGTTAACAGATAATTTATATCATCATTCTTGACTCTTAAAAAAATCTATTGTTAATACAATGAATTTTACCTGAATCCCACAATAACGGTTTTCGCGAGGCGCGTGCCACTAAGTAAACACGGTGTCAGGTACTGGTAATTAGGAGACCATAATTGCTTAGGTCAATCATTGCCCATCATAGATCAAGGGTTGCATTTAAACCCCAAACAGATAAGGCTTGGATATTGAGCACCTCATAATTATTAATTTCTCAATATATTTTTTGAAACATAGGTAAAAACACTAGAGTATTGACTTGAAATTGTCAACCGATTCTGACAAAAATTTGTACCGACTTATAAGCGGGTCAATGGCAAATTCCTACAAAATAACCTTAAAAATACAACCGACTTTTAGGCGGACCGACTTATAGGCGAGTATATACGGTACTAGCATTTAACCTTTTGAAGTCTACATTGTTGCACGACATGAATATGTATTTATTTGATGTCATGATGATTTGTGTTGCTTTTGTTGTGTTGATACCAATAGACAAATTGATATTATGGTAATAAATTTTAACCAATTTTGAGTGCAGAACGGTCAGATTTAACAGATTGCATTTCAATAACACGCAGTATGACCCCGTTTTTTGTTTTTGTTTTACAAGTAGAATATTTTTTCACCCTCATTTTCCGTTAGCTTTGGACATTATTGGATTTGTTTGTGTCAGCATTGGACAGATAGGCTTTTTTTTATAGGCACTCCTGTGAAATGATAAGAATACATGTGATCACATACTATGTAAAAAGACAAGAAATAATATATAAACGGATGATTTATGAATAATATCATAAATCACTTAGAAATCAAGAATTGATTGAAATGTGACCGGTCAACAGGGGCTGCTTACTTCTCCCAAGCTCCTGATCCCCCCGCTGGTGTTTAAGGGGTACGTGTTGATCCCACCGCTGGTGTTTAAGGGGTACGTGTTGATCCCCCCGCTGGTGTTTAAGGGGTACGTGTTGATGCCCCCGCTGGTGTTTAAGGGGTACGTGTTGATCCCCCCGCTGGTGTTTAAGGGATATGTGCTGACCCCCCCCGCTGATGTTTAAGGGGTATGTGTTGATCTCCCCGCTGGTGTTTAAGGGATATGTGCTGACCCCCCCGCTGATGTTTAAGGGGTATGTGTTGATCTCCCCGCTGGTGTTTAAGGGGTGCGTGTTGATCCCCCCGCTGGTGTTTAAGGGGTACGTGTTGATCCCCCCGCTGGTGTTTAAGGGGTACGTGTTGATCCCACCGCTGGTGTTTAAGGGGTACGTGTTGATCCCACCGCTGGTGTTTAAGGGGTACGTGTTGATCCCCCCGCTGGTGTTTAAGGGATATGTGCTGATCCCCCCGCTGATGTTTAAGGGGTATGTGTTGATCCCCCCGCTGGTGTTTAAGGGGTACGTGTTGATCCCCCGCTGGTGTTTAAGGGGTATGTGTTGATCCCCCCGCTGGTGTTTAAGGGGTACGTGTTGATCCCCCGCTGGTGTTTAAGGGGTACGTGTTGATCCCCCCGCTGGTGTTTAAGGGGTACGTGTTGATCCCACCGCTGGTGTTTAAGGGGTACGTGTTGATCCCCCAGCTGGTGTTTAAGGGATACGTGTTGATCCCCCCGCTGGTGTTTAAGGGGGACGTGTTGATCCCCCGGCTGGTGTTTAAGGGGAATGTGTTGGACCTATTCTAAATTTTATATTGTGTACAGGATTTATAAGATTGATCACTGTGGGTTATCTTTACCTTTTTCAAGTTAACAAATGCTTTAAAACACCATCATAAATAGTATTAAACAATGTAAGATTTACTTACTGTAAACTACTTTGAAGCACATGATTAAGATGAGGATGGTAATCATGACAATTGCGGGACTTATAGTCAATACTATCTTTGTCGTAAGAGTATAGTCAACTTCATTTATTCTGCAATGGAATCGTAAGTTGTGTGATGAAAATTGGAAATGAAATGCCCGTATGTTTTCAAGAAAAACATAGTAAAAGTAAGTAGATATCTGTTTAAAAAATTGAATTATGTCACATTTTGCGCTGTATTGATTGATATTGAATTATGTCACATTTTGCGCTCTATAGATTGATTGAATTATGTCACATTTTGCGCTCTATAGATTGATTTGATGGCGTAGCACAATACAACTGAACTTTTAAATATCAACTAACACGAAGCTATCCAAAATCGCACACCATATGTTGTACGATTTTGAAGAAAAAATCCAATTAATTTGTTTTTAGCGTGTCGTTTGAGGAAACTGTGTAATTTTTTTTTTTAGATATTACAAATACCACACAAAATGTTGGTGTATTAAAATGTTTTCAAAGAAAACATTTAACTATCACGATAGTGTAAAACATCGGGCTAAAATGTGTTCCGGTGTTTGTTTTAATCAGTATTCAATGATGTTCTGTATGTAATATGAGACACACTGATTTTGACAACGGATAACTCCGTTTACCTGACCAAGATATAGGGCTCACGGCGGGTGTAACCGTCCGACAGGGGATGCTTACTCTTCTTAGTCACCTGTTTGCCAAACTCTCTATTTCTTATAACTTATAAGAGTTATGAGATTGATCGCTGTTCGTTATTTTCACCTTTCATAACTACATCAAATGTCAGAATTCGACGAAAGGTGACCCAAATATTTTGTATGGGATATGATATGTTGAAATAAAGTGACACGTAATATCTTTCTTTGCGTGAGTGCATGATTATTTACATTTCATGAATGATCAATTATCAGTAGTAAAACAAAATACAGCTGGAAATTGAAGTGTACTATATGAACCATAATAAACGTACTGAAAGGTCTTCTTTGCTGTCCCAATCGTGTTGGTCTCGATTTCGAACATTCGGTAGCAGTCTGAATCTACAAAAATACCAAAGACCGCTTTAAATTTGAGAAATACGAACTACTGTAAAATTTCTCACGCATTTATACACATGTATACTTACATTTGTATGTCTCTGTTGAGTTGTAGTACAGAGGACATGGAGGGTCAAAGCCCGTGCAGTTCGTTGAATAGCTGTCCCGTATAGTTTTGTATCCTGTATTGAACTCAGCACATCTACCAGCTAAAACACAATTTAAAACTTCCAGTTTAATTTCACAATGTATATCTACAAATTTATGTACATTTGTTTTTGACGAAAGATGACAGAAAATATAAACCGTTTTGTTCTTATCTCCGTATATGCTAAACTAAAATTCATAACGTGCTTATATTTATAGATTATGAAAGGTAAAATCGTATCTACTTTCATTTTGGTAAAATGAGGTGAATATAAAAATGAGTTATGCAAACATATCATAATGTGAAAATACGCTTAATAATACATACAAAATACACTTAATGATACATACAAGTTTGTTAATCCAGTGGAAATATCTAAAGTCCAAGTTTATGGTTTTGTATATTGTTGTATATAAAGACGGTTGTTACTTCTACATAATGTACGTAAAATCACTGCAATCGTATTATGAATACATTATAAAGTACCTATTCAACATCACACAGAGATGAGAGGGTTTTCCCATGAAAATCAAACAGTACAAATGTCTTCGTTGTGCAAGATAACATAGTTTCATTGGTTGATATATCTGTATAGGATGTATATTATTAATCATCAGTTATGCAATTTTACTAATTAATTAGCTATTGACAACACATGGTTTATCAATTCATGATCATGTTCAAATACATATTTGTCGGATTGAAAGTTAAAATATTAATCTTTTTAAATTCGCAATTATCATACAAAACACTGTGTGATGTTTTGTTGGTATATTGTTTCACCCCCTTCCAAAATCTTTAACTAATGTTGAAGCGTCACCAACATTTGGTGAAGTAACATGAATTTTGATTGGTTGTAGCAGTGAAGTAACATGAATTTTGATTGGTCGTAGCAGTGATGCAACATGAATTTTGATTGGTCGTAGCAGTGCTGGTTCTTTATCATCCCTACCGTGACACGGGACCCCCGTTTCTGATTTTTACTTTTAATGCTGGTTTTGGTGAAGGTACAATTACTACCTATATTAAACGTCGTGGGATTGACATGGTGCCAGGATCGATCCCAGACCTCCCAGTCGAGAAACGACCACCCTGACCACTTGGCTACTTCATGACCGGGAAATTTAATGTAATGAGTAAAACAACAGTATAAAAGAAACTCACACAAAATATATCTAGATGTTGTGCAAACTTCTACCAATCCCGTCATATTTTCATTGAATGCACAGTGATACTGAAACGATTTGCACGTGGTGTGATTGTATCGGGAACAGTTCTTCCTTCTCTCTGCCGTTTCGTATTGGGTCTTGTTTGATGGACATTTATATACTGTTTCCAGCGTCACCAGTGATTCCTCGCAAGCACTTTCAGAAAGTTCATATCCATTTGAAACCCATCCGTTTAAACATATGGAGATGAGCATCTGTATTGAAAACACAAATTCGTGTTTAGTGAAAAATGCGACAATAGCACAATTATAACATATAGCAAGATCAATGGTTGATGAAAACTTGAAGATAACGAACAGCGATATATACCATATGGAATACAAAATTAAGAGTCGGGAAAGCACTGAGAAATATAATCAATTTCCTATGACGAGAAAGCTTATCCCAGTATACGGAGCATCCATAATTAATAAGAGTCCCATGGACCACATCGTTCACCTGAGCAGGAGTTCCTAGCAATAAACAAGCTTGTACCAACCTATCATTATACAAGCAGTTTAATTCACAAAACAAAAACTTTTCAAAGGTAACGACTAAAAATTCATTAATTATCAAACTTAATCATTAAACTTGATTACAAATTCATTAATTACCTATGCTCTTGAAGACAGGTTTGACCTCTCATATTAACATATTTCATCTAAGGATGGTTTGTACCAAGTTTGGTTCCCTATACATTTGCATGTAAACTTTGATCCCTACTGGGACCCCATCCTAACCCCAGGAGTCATGATTTTTACAAACTTGGATTTCCACTCTGTTAGGAAGCTTTCTTGTAAATTTCAGCTTTTCTGGCCTAGTGGTTATTTAGAAGACTTTTGAATAACTCCACCCTATTTTTGCATTTTTATGATTATCTCCCCTTTGAAGGGGACATTGTTCTTCATTTGAACAAACCTGAATCTTCTTTTTCAAGGGATGATTTGTATTAAGTTTGCACGAAATTGGCCCAGTGTTTCTGGAGAAGAAGATTTCCCTATATATCAGCATGTAAACCTTTGATCCCCTAATGTGGCTCCACCCTACCTTCGGGGACCATCATCTGGGATAAATGTCTATCTACTCTACATCAGGAAGCTTTCACGTAAATCTCCACTCTTGTGGCCTGGTGGTTCTTGAAAAGAAGGTTAAAGATGTTCCCTATACATTCGCATGTAAATCTTTGATCCCCTATTGTGGCTTTAACCTACATCCAGGGGGTCATGATTTTAATAAATTTGCATATAGACTATGTCAGGAAACGTCCATGTTAAATTCAGCTTATCTGGTCCAGTGAGTCTTGAGAAGAAGAATTTTAAATGACCCTACCCTCAATTTGCATTTTTGAGATTATCTCCTCATGGAAGGGGGTATAACCCTTCATTTAAACAAATTTGAATCCCCTTCACCAAAGTATGATTTGTTCGATTGAAATTGGTCCAGTGGTTTTGAAGATTTTCCTATAAATCTGCATGTAACCCTTTAATCCCCTACTGTGGCCCCACCCTACCCCCGGGGGCCATGATCTTATTGATCTGAACAAATTTGAATCTGTTCTACATCAGGAAGCTTTCAGACAAAGCTCCACTCTTCTGGCCCAGTAGTTCTTGTGAAGATTTTTACAGATTTTCTTTACATATTCGCGTGTATAACTCTGATCCCCTATTGTGGTCCCAATATACTTCCGGAGGTCACGATTTTAATACACTGCAATTTCCATTATGTCAGGAAGCTTTCTTGTAAATTTTAGCTTATCTGGCCCAGTGGTTCTTGAGAAGAAGATTTTTAAAGGACCCCACCCTATTTTTACAGTTTTCTGATTATCTCTATTTGAAGGGGGCATGGCCCTTCATTTGAACAAACTTAAACCCCCTTCACTCAAGGATGTTTTGTGCCAAAGGACTAAAGCCAGAAATCATGAAAAATGGCCCTGTTTCCAATATTTAAAATCTTTTGGGGGTCAAAAGGCTATAAAATTTGCTTTCTAAATCAATTAATTTTATCCGATTTCCTCTACGCATTTTCTTTCTACGGGCTTCTAAATATAGCAATGAAATGAATGCATTTACATTGTAACGTCATTTTGACGTCGTTATATTGCTAAGGTAGTTAATTAACGAAGTCAATATTTACTCGAATGGCGTAAAGGAGAAAAAACTGTATCATTTAATATTATTAAGTTCTTCATTAAATTTCCTCGTGGATTTTCAGATACAATGAGTATTCATTTTGATAATAAATATGACATTGTATGGAAAAAGCATTGTGTTTTGCATGTAAGCTTGTGAAATGCAATGAGGATGCCAGTGTTGTATCGTTCATATTCAGTTGATATGTTGACATTCTCACAAAGATTCCACAAGGGTGTTGTAATCATTAGCGGATTTACGGGGGAGGGGGCAATGCTTTCCTAAGAAAAAAAAATTAATGCAATTCAAGAACAAAAATATGAGTAACATAAAATTAGATAACTAATGAATATCATGTTTAAAAAAAAATATTATCACAAACCTGTTATTTTATCGAATCACACTGTTTATATACATGCCAGTTTAAGTTTCAATTGGACAAGTATAGTTACATGTAAACATTCATCAGAACATAAAACTTAGGGATGTCAATTTTACTCGGACGCTTTAGTCGAGCGATAGTCAAGTACACAGTCAAAAAACGGACTGATATGGTACAAGTGTACCTAATTCATGCATGAGTCATACCTCGGTGCACCTTGATAGCCAAGTACACGGCAGGGGACGAAAGGCTGTCGATAACCGTAATTAATCCACCACGATAATTTTTATTTGATACGGAAATGCTGTACAAGCAACAATTAAAATGTACGTGTACTCAGGCATAAAAAGAATCATGTAAACATATGTATAAGGGTTTTTTTCCAATGCATGTACAATATATTCTTGTTCAAAACCAAAAATAATTTGGTCGACAAATATTGGACGAGAGCCTATTTCTAAGTTTTGTCTCCCAATTGTCCAGTCGATGAAAAAAATTGTCTCTGAAGGCACGAACAAAAACTCACCAGCTAGGAATGCCATCAAATAATTGGATTAATGCCATCAGGGTACGAGTTTTCGGAGAGGTAAAGTTTTAATTCACAGTCGCGAACATTCTCCCCCTTTTCGGGAGATATAGCTGTAAGGATTTATGAACATTATTTAAAAAAGCTATTCTAACAAGTACTCGACTGTGAAAAATAGTCGATGATCGGTATGACCGAGTGATTGTCGAATACTCGACGACATCTCTAATAAAAATATTTGAAAAGTATCAAGTGAGCTTCAAAAGATGATAAACTCACAAGTGCTAGAATATGTATATCGGTCAATTAAGAGAAAACATCAATATTGACGAAAGGTGTGCATAATGAATTAATAAAAGAAGAATGTAGCCGTGTTCATTAAAACTCTAGCCCAACTCGCTGAAACTCCTGAATTGTAGAAAATTTTTAGGCACTTTCTTGGTAAATGAATTGCTTAGGTTTTTAAAATCTATGATGTGAGTTTTTCTGCATTTGAGTCCGATTTGTGTTTGTCATTCAATCGTTACAATATCTCTCTGTTTGAAATTCACCCTGGTGATTATGCCTTCAATTACTGGCTAGAACAAAATTGATGATGACATTAGGCTACATTGATACAGTATAGATAGTGTCTCGGAAAAGTTTTTGTGAACTTCAAGACTGATGTTGATATCAATTTATTTTTCATGAAGAGATTGAATCTCGGTACATAACGATTCTGCTAAAAACATTAACATATGCATGAAAGGCGAATATAACGAACAGTGATCAATCTCATAACTCCTATAAGCAATACTAAATAGAGTTGTGCAAACACGGACCCTGAATATACCAGAGGTGGGATCAAGTGCCCAGGAGGAGTAAGCATCCCCTGTCGACCGGTCACAACCGCCGTGAGCCCCATATCTTGATCGAGCAAATGCATATATCCCCGATTAACACTTTATCTGATGTCAAATTGAGAATTATATAAACGAATTATTTTTCCTATATACTTCTACCTTTCGGTATATAAATACAGATGTCACCCATCTGTCATTGAAAAAAGATGCTAGACACAAAGAGCCAGTAGCATTATGAAACAGGGTTGGATGAAGTTTAGAAAATATGTTGTGTATTATAAAATTAGATTAGTACCAACAATACTATCAATAACTTTTACGCCCGATGTCATTTATATGAAAATACAATAAAAATGATAATCGTAATAATAATGATAATAAAAGAAATTGTCGGCTTTCATTACTGTACTCATTTTAAAGTTCATATCCCCATGCCTTTGAATTATTTCTGTTGTTTATTTTCCATTTAAATATGCTACTAACACATCTTTATTATTTATCGGGGATGCATTTATGTATTCATGTTTAATATACTTTATAATATATTCATGTTTATTAACAATTCGCTCATTCATCTATTTACTCCTGTTTTTTTCTTCTTCTTGTATTATTATCCGTATGCTTTTATTTAGTCAAATTATTTATCTTCTTATGTGTTTATATTTATTTGATATGTCAGGGACAGATCCAGGATTTTTTTTAAAAAGGAAGGGGGGGGGGTCTACCATTAGTTTTGATTTTCAAGGGTGGGGTCACCTTCAAAATGTGTTATTCGTACTTTTTAAAGCACAATTTTCTGACGAAAGCAAGAGGTCCAACCGGGCCCCGAGACCACCCTCCCCCTTTTGTATTTATTTTATCTACAGTATTTATATTATTCATTTGTCTACTGTGTGTTTATTTCTTTTTATCTACTAGATAGCTATTGTTCTTGTGTATGTACTTATACCCTTGTATTTTTAATTATCCACATTTATGATTTATCTATATGTTTATTCAGTTTAAATTAATTTATTCATTTTTACCGCATATCATTTTAGTTTTGAAATATGTATTTGTAATTCAATGATTTAATTGCTTTTCATTTCTAATAACACCATTCCCTACTAGGAATTTATCCTTGAAAAACTAGTTGTGATGGTATTAGCCTATAGATTTGCTTAAAAATTCCCCATAGGGCACCCCATTAAGAAGCTTGAAAGAGTTGTCTCCCGTCAGATTTTCCCATGGTTACAGTAAACTACAGGGTTTAAATTCCTACCATTTAAAACAATATTTTAATCAAATAATTATATTTTAGCTAAAATAAAGCATTGTTTACAATACATGTATTGTTTTAATGAGAACAAGCCCCAATCGTAACAACTCGGCCATTCCGTAACCGACAGGCCGAGCGTGTTCCGATTGGAGCAAACCCCCGTGAGCCTAAACTCCATTGTTATGAAGAGCTGACTAATTTCGTCAGCTTGACAGGCGACGTCATTCCTTATGCAGGAACTGAGGAACAAAGATTTTGGAAAGTGTTCACTAGGCCTAGTGCGTATGTTTACTTAGGAAACCTTAAGTGAAGTACATGAAATTGCTTAATCCATTTAATATTAGAAAAAATACCATAGCAAAGTCTCATAATTTCACAGCTTTGAAACCAGTATATTTATATGGATCTATTTTTATCGCATTGGAAATTCCCTATCTTCGATCACCGTAACCCGAGTGAGATTCGATAAATAATGTGATAATCAACATTAACATTGAATTCATTACTGTTTGATTCGAAACATGACAAAACACATTTAAACTATCAAATTTCTTGCCCAATTTAACCACTTAAAACGGTAATCCGGAAAATTCTAGGCAAGTTTCAAGAATTCAAAATCATCAAATAAAATATGGCGCCGCACGTAAACCAACACGAAACTAATACACAATATTTCTCAGATAACGATATAACCGTATATAAAATATCATCGTGGTTCAAGAGTGGCGCCCGTAAAAATTTATTAAATAAAGTTTAGAATTTCTATAAAAAATAGGTATTTTTGACATACCGCATCCGGTTTCAATGCATATAATTACGCTCGTGCTGTTTCCTGCACAAAACTCGATATGGAAATTAATAGTATAATTTCTAATTAAAGTCTGGCCTAAGATTTCTTCTATAAATATAAAGTTTTATTTTCAAAGATTGACAGGGCCAAATCATGCAATTTTGGCTTTAGTCCTTTGGTGAAAATTTGGTCCAGTGGTTTTGGAAAAGGATATGAAAATGGGATGAATTTACGACGACGACGACGCCGACGACGACAGACAACGGACAAATTTCCATTGGAAAAGCTCACTTGAGTCTTTGGCTCAGGTGAGCTAAAAACTTTTATGACACATTTTGGACAGATGTTGCCTTTATTGTTTCCAATGTAACATCTAAATTTATCATCAATTCAACAAACATTCAAAAATCAATCAAAAGACATGTTTTACATAACGACAGTGGAAGGCAACATTTCGTCTACCGTGCAGTATATGTGAATATTTACTCATTTTGTTCGATTTTCTCAAGATACTATAACAACCGACTGCTCTATGCAATGATATCAATAGATAAAAAGTGAAGATAACGAACAGTGATCAATCTGATAAATCTCATAAACAATACAAAGTAGAGAGTTGGGCAAACACGGACCCCTGGACATACCAGATCTGGGATCAGGTGCCTAGGAGGTGTGAACATTCCCTGTTGACCGGTCACACCTGCCGTGAGCCCTATATCTTGATCAGGTAAACGGAGTTACCCGTAGTCAAAATCAGTGTGCCACAAACGGTATGAAACACGTCAGACAGCATTTGATTAATTGATGTTTTTCGCCACACTCAATACTTTTTCAGTTATCTGGTGGCGCCCAACTTTTATTGGTGAAAAAGAGAGAACCCAGATACAATGTACCTGGGAAGAGACCACCGACCTTACGAAAGTAAACTGGGAAACTTTTTCACTTACCGGCGCGAGCGGGATTCGAACCCACGCCGACAGAGGTGAGAGGCCGAGTGATTTTGAGCGCGATGTTCTAACCACTCGGCCACGGAAGCCAGACAGCATTTGACCCAATCTTGACCCAATGAATCTTCCCCAGCCACGTATCAACAGGTGATGTGGTTGAGCGGGTTGCACGTGCCACCTACTTTTTGACAACGTAATTTAATTGAATTCCTCTACTATACTGAATAGCAAACTCCCATCCCTTAAAAAAGTTAAGGTTTGTGTAGAATCAATTTTTGCTTTCTCAAGAATTTTCAGACAATTGTGAAGTCAACTTTTTCTCCGTCTGTCACCACCCCATCCTACTTTAAGGAAACAAAAACAATGGCACGTGTCTGAATTCACAGATAGTTACGTGTGCTTGTTTAATGAACAAATTGCTCATTTTACCGCAGAAAACGAGATTTCGTAGGGCATATTAAACTACAACGAAATCGGGGATCAAATAATGGTGTGGCCGGTCGACAGGGGGATGCTTACTCCTCCTAGGCACTTGATCCCACCGCTGGTATATCCAAGGGTACGCGTTAGACCAACTCTCTATTTTATCTATTAGTAGGATGGGGTGGTGGCAGACGGAGAAAAAGTTGTCCTTACAATTGTCTGAAAATTCTTGAGAAGCAAAAACACTACGAAGATATTGTCAATGAGCAACTCCAACATATTTTTAATTTCAACTTCAGAGTACGTGTGCGCGGAATCAGAGTGGCGTTAACAAAGCAATTCTTGGGATGACTGATCACTAGATGTGAATATTTCCGTTTTCCATTTTTGCTGAAGAGGCAACTGTCTATGATGTCGGAATGTCTAGTCTTTAATTCATCGCGAGGTATGGTCGTATCTCTACCTACAGCGTTAATGATAAGCAATAATTGTGAGCAATATTCCATCTTATAGTAACACATGAAACAACTGATAATACTCTCTATAAACTCTTCCATATGAATTTATCCATTATAATGTTAAAATACTGAAGACACTCTGCATTTTGGAAATATAGGATTAATGTAAATAGATAAGCACGTACAAGCATATTTATGTGTAATATGAGCATAGACAGAAGCTGTTACAAGCGTTGTGATGCTATGATGATTGGAGTGGGGCCCTGCTTAAAGACTGAAAGTAATGATATAGGTAAATATCACTGATACGGGAGTGAATCACAATTTGACGATGCCCTATTTGAGCAGGAAACATACATAAGAGTGAATATGTTTTGCACTGAGACTGTTTTAGACAATATGAAATATCATTGCAAGGAATTTAAATTGATTTCTGTTAATATATAGCTAATAATTCTTTAGGAATAAAATGTTCATAAATTCCAGAGAATTTTTAGCGTGCATTATCTAAGCCATTATTGAACGTCAACTTTTCATGAAATAATAGGATCCGCACCGAAACATTCCGTTAAAAGATTGATTAAATGTATATTATTTAATGTCCCACTCGAAAATATTTGAGCAGGGAGGAATCTTTATCGCGCCACACCGACGGTGACTCGTTTGGTAAAAGATAGATAAGTACCAGAATAATTACATGTCATGAAAAGGAGGAAGTCGTATAAAACACAACAAAGTCACATGGCCAGATAAGATCCAGCCAGTAGTGCTAGCTTAGCTGAGTACAGTAATAGCTAGCCCTCTTTATCTGATCTTCAAGGAGTCTCTTGATACTGGAGAAGTTCCTGATATTTGAAAATGTGCAATCTTAACAGCCTTGTTCAAGATGGGAGGAAGGAAGTTGGCATCTAATTATAGACCAGTTAGCCTGACCAGTATACTATGCAAATTAATGGAAAAGGTTGTACGCCAGAGAATTGTCGATCATGTGGAGATAAGCAGCTTGGATTCTTGGGAAGTAGGTCAACGTCATTTCAGTTAATACATGTAACAGTACTAGATAAATGGACAGAGATATCAGATCATTTTAGAATTACTCCTCCTAGGCACCTGATCCCACCTCTGGTGTGTCCAGGGGTCCGTGTTTGCCCAACTCTCTATTTTGTATTACTTATAGGAGCTATGAGATTATTTACTGTTTGTTATCTTTACATTTCGTATCAATACAGTCTTCATAGATTTTATGAAAGGTTAGGCAAAGTGCCACACAGGAGATTATTGTCAAAGATGAAAGCTTACGGAAAAAGTGATTCTGTAATTTTGGGTTGAGCATTTTCTAACTGAACGTAAACAATGTGTGTAAGTAGATAAAATATGATCGGATTGGCACACAATTACAAGCGGGATTCCACAAGGAGCAGTAATTATTCAAGAACACCTGGATAAGTTGTACAGCTGAAGTGAAACTTGGATCCTTAAGTTCCATCCAGACAAATGTTACCGATCCACAATCGAAATTATGTATATTCCGAGAAATACTATACGATGTAGACCTATGATGGGAAGGGAAAACATTGTAGTAGAGAAAGATATAGGACAAGCGGTGGACAGGAACTTCAGTTTTGAGGCACATATACAAAACCAGATTAACAAAGCAAATCAAACAACAGGGCTGATGAGAGGATCCTTCATTCTACTATGACTGGTATCAGTAAATATCATTAATCACAATTTGTAACATTTAGCACGCATTAATCGATGCAATTCCCAGGACGAATGTTGAAAACGCACCTAACTGTGATATTGCATACATTCATATCAGTGTCAATACTCCTCTAGTTTCTAACTTAACGCGAAAAATGAATGAACTATCGACATAAAACAACTGAAATATAGCTTAACTATATAACAAAGGTGTTATTTGACTTGTATCCTCGAAAGTAAATGTTAGCACTACATCTATATTTAGCTCTAAAACTTCATAGTTATTTCGGATTTCAAAGATTTCGGTTGAGCATCACTGAAGAGACATTATTTGTCGAAATGCGCATCTGGTGCATCAACATTGGTACCGTATAAGTTTTACATGTAGTTGAGTTTGAAAATATATATATTCAACACGTTCTGTAAACCCTGACTTTTGGTAATAAGGTTTATCATCTAGATGTCTACACGAGGTGTTTCGACCGCTCATATCGACTATCATATAAATTTAGCATTATGTGATATTGTGATATTAGATGTAAAATTTGATATATAGCTTTCCGTGACGTTTTGGGTACAATTAACTTGCATCCTCTGTTGTTTCTGCAATATTAATCGGTATTACCAGGGTTGCTTTAGAGTTGGTATATCTTGATAGTTCCTGGTTGTAACAAGTACAAATGTCAGCTCTTATGAATTACAGACGTTTGTATATATAGCCATTACAAAGACGGAGGAAGATATTTCAATCGGAGATCAAACACGGCGGTATCCTTGCATTATTAAATTAGTGATCTAACTAGGCCGATATGCGATGTTTGGTAATATACTACACCATAGGATTTAAACCCATTTCAGAAACCATACAAATAGAGGAGAGGAAAATATTAGTCATGGGGAGGTAAGAAATTTCAAAGGGAAAATGTCGGAAACGTCGCGTATGACCTTAAGCAAATGTGACTATCATGTTTCGTTTTACATCACGCTCAATACTTGTTTCAGGATTGTTGTAAATACAGCAAGTATAAATCAAAAGCGTTATAAACAAAATAATATGAAATTAAAAATGCATACATAGTGATAATACCACCTACCAAGACTGACGAGACTGACGAGAATTAGGTTCAACACGGTGATATGGAGAACAAAGGATGAAGACAAAATAGTGACCCAGTAGCTAAGTACTTCGTTACTAGCTTGAAAATACGGATGTATATTTAATTGCTGTTATAAAATTTAGAAATTCCATTTCAAAATTAAGGATTATCTCCCCCATGCATAGCTCTTATCCTCAGACGAATTTGACTCCACTTTTTTTTTTGGCATGCTGTTTTTGGCTATAATAGCTCTAAAACGTCATTGTTATTTCGGATTTCAAACATTTCGGTTGAGCATCACTGAATAGAAATTATTTGTCGAAATGCGCATCTGGTGCATCAAATTTGGTACCGTATAAGTTTTACATTAGATATTGCTGTTTTGCGATTCATATCCAGACCCACCCCTTGACCGCTGTCTACTTCTCCATAAAACCGTGATAACCTCTCTTTTATTTTCATGAATTTGAATCTCATTTTTATAAAACGAACGTTTTGCAGAAAAGTGAGTTTTGGAATATGTGTTCACAGTGTGTGTATATATAAGTAATGTATCCAGTCTTCAAGGTTAAGCTCCACTCCGTAATTAAGCGTTACATGTAAAGCCACAATGTCATGAATACCTTCATAATGATAACGCATGTAAAATGTCTGCGGGATGTACATCGCACTGAAAGAAAAATCTAGAGAAATAGAAAATAATGACAACTCGTGGATTTCATTATGAATTAAACAAAGATAATTGTCAGTAATAAATGACATCTCGTTTATGTATGTACGTACGTGTGTATGTGTGTGCAGGGATTAATTAAGAGATTAATTAGGAATTATGGCTTTCTCAATATTAGTGCATGTATTTTTGTCCTTGAAAACAGTTGCATAAAATATATTGCAAATGAATTTTCCTCAACCTTTTTCAAAATCGGGGCATATGGGACCCTCTGTACAAATACATCTAAATCATGAACGGGTTCTTGTCACTGAAAAACGTTTTATTGGCATGGAAGAGTTATCTTCCCTGAAAGTCAGTGAAAACTTATCACTGTCATAATGATAGTCTTGTTAAACTTTCTCTGAAATCATTATCTGTCTGAAATCCAAATAGACTTTGGAGAATGCCTACCTTATTAGTCATGTTTCAGTATCTATTCAGGTGTTAGGGTTATCTAATCAACAATCCAAGAAACACTTTTTATCATTGTATAAAGAGATATCGTTTATTCTATAAAACTCGTTATATATAACATTTTCACCGATTTAATACGCCCTGTTACTATGGAGTACTGCGATGAACCTCAAAGGTAAACAAAGTTCTTTTAAAACACCGACTTAGATAAAACGGGTGACCCAGTTAAATTTTGAATGTATAGGTTGATATTTAAATTTTCATGAAAGCATGGTTCCTTTGTTAATACTCCAGGTTCACAATAATGCTTAGAAACGTACAAATGTCGCATTAAGTTCATCATATAGATTATTCTATTAATTTTTGGCTATATGTTATTTGTTGTTTAGTAGATGAACATGTACTTACTTGTTTAGACAAACTTGGACACGCTTACTTAAAATCACGACAACGCAGGTTCGAGACAAAGGCTTTAAAATATACGGAAGCCCATTTAGGACCTATCAAAAATACAGTTCTAATTTGAAATAACGAATTTCACAATTCGTTGTTTCGAATTTAATTCGTTATTTCAAACTTTAAAATTCGTTATAATGTAAAACTTATACGGTACCAATTTTGATGCACTAGATGAGCATTTCGACAAATAATGTCTCTTCAGTGATGCTCAACCGAAATGTTTGAAATCCGAAATAACTATGAAGTTTTAGAGCTAAATATAGCCAAAAACAGCGTGCCAAAAAAGTGGAGCCAAATTCGTCCTACGGATTAAATACTTTATAACAATTTTATAAACTTCGTAATGATACATTTCAAAATTTGAAATAACGAATTAAATTTGAAATAATAGATTTTGAAAGGACTAAAGCCAAAAATTATGAAAAATGGCCCTGACTCCAAATTTTATAATTTTGTGAGGGTAAAAAGGCTATGACATCTGCTTCCTAAAACAATTTACTTTTTGTCATTTCGTCCACACACTTTCTTTTTACGGACTTCAAAGTGCAGCAATGAATTAAAGGCATTGACGTTTTAACGTCATATTTACGTCGTTGTATTGCTAAGATAGTTAACTGTTAAGATTCACAAAAACGGCGTATCAGAAAAAAACTGTAGTATCCTTTTTTATAAATTCTTCATTGAATATCCTCTTCCTATATACATGTACAATACAAAATTATTATAATAAAATGGAACATCGTAGAAAAATGTCTAAAGCATTGTGAAACTCACAAGTCTTATGCCTATTGATAGCGTTTTTTAAAAATTGAAATATTTCTCAGAGAAATGAATTCACAACTTGGATAATTAAACATTGAATATTGACATAATCATATTACTGATGTATGTATATATATAGTTTAAAGAAGGATATATTACAACAAATCTTAATATCATGTACACACGTATACAAAGAATTGAAACCATAAAAATTAAGGTACTGTACAACAAGATAGTAAAAGACAATGATGATACAGTCGGATTTCAATAACAATGGTTCCGATTTTTATTGAAATGTAAGAATGCTTGCCGAAATGTTGTTTCTTTACCTGAGAAGAAATATTGACTAATTTTGTCATTGGATACAGAAATAATTATTAAAAAGAAATAAACAAGATTTAAAACATAAAATATTTAGGGTTGTATTCAACAGTAACTACACAAACATAACTGTTTATTCTTCCGGAACACTTTCGCAGCTACTGACATCACTGTCGGAGTCATCAATGGTAGGAGGGATATCTGCTGCATCCAGGACATGCTCGCCCCAATCACGAACACCGTATTTCTTTCCCTCATGCCTTCCTTTTGCTAGGTACCAAATAATGGCCGCTATATGTGAACACATGCCTACAACTCTTGCACCAGCTCTACATGTACAGTACCATGCGTTGACAGTACATTCCGAATATTCAATCCAGACGAAGTATTGTTTTGATGATGTGTGACGACTCTGAATTTTCACTTTTAGCAGTCTTTCATTATCCTTATGAAAAAATATATCGCATTCCCCCTCAATATGTTCTTGAATGTAACTGCGAGAAAGCTTTAGCTGATAGGTCCCACACGTCAAATTCCGCAACTGTTCCTCATCAAGCGTAGGGAAGTTCTGAATATCACACTCATGAACCGCCTGCCACTGAATAGATCTTCGGTTCAGACAATTTTCTTCAACCGTTTGCTTGAGATTATTAACCTGTTCAAAATGATAACAATGCAATTATAAACAATTGTCTACGAATTAGTTTTAATAGTACTAGTATATCTTCATTTATTATATAGATATGAGTGTCTGTTTTGCAGTTGTCCAGTTTGTTTGAAGTTTAGCAATCTATTAATCTATGTGTGATTGAAAATACCTGTTTAGACAAATATAGCATTTTTACTGCCTCGGCCTCATCTTCCTTGGTGCTTTTGTTCAGGGGCGGTGAAAATCTGTTAGACAGCGCACATACAATTTTCACGTAATCTCCGATAAATGGGATCTGATTTGTTGGTAGAGTCTTATCCAGGTATCTCCAACGCTTGATTCTCGCATTTGAAGATTCCACCACCCATCGGACCTATCAATATCAAAATGGATGAAATTATTAGTTCACGTTGTCATTTTTTAAGAAATTGTAAACAGGCTTATTGATTATGAGATTTAAATTGCCTACCTTTGTAACAAGTCTGCTGATATTGGCATCGCCAGTGCTCATCTGTCGTTGCCCCTTTTCCAAAAAACAGGGCATTTCTGCCTGGATTCCAAGATCTGCAAGCAGAGGCAAAGCGTCCCTGAACCCTCGGTCCACGATGAAAATATCGTCTTCACTGACCCAGCTCCGGATATTCTCTGCATTTGTTTTAATGATGTGATGGAGAATTGAAGCATCATTATTTTTACTGTCAGCTAGGTATGGGCCCAATATAGATACAAAGTATCCAGTGGTTGTCACAATCACCATTGGTTTGACTAGTGGTCTTCCCTTATGCATGCTGTAAGAGCGCCTTTGGTAATGAAAATTGTTGCTCTTGGCTGTGTAGATATATGTGCCATCGAGCACCAATATAGCCTGGTTTTTCTCTATGTTCCCGAACAGAGTTTGAGCTAGCTGACGAGTGTGACCATTAATGACTTCCTCTCTTGTTATGTGCGCAAACCCAAGACTCTGTGGAACAAAACTGGTCAACATTGCTTTTCTTACAGAAGCAGCTGCTCTTCTTAAGCTGGACTTTGAAGTACGAAATAATATGGATAAAATCTGATTAGATAGTCCAGTCTTTAATTTGCACAGGAATATGGCTACGGATTTTCTAAGACTTCTGGATGGAGTTTGTTTCACTTGATGTTTCAAAGAATCACATACAGTTTGAAAATTATCCTTATTGAGACCTAGTAGAGCCATATAGTCAGCATCTGTCAGTGTCTGTAAATCATCAAAGTCCAGGTGGGATTTTTCATTTCGATGGCATAAAAAACGCATCTGTTGCAGCAGACTTAAAATGGTAGTTCTGTTGATAAATGCCTGTTCTGTAGTTGGTAACTGATGAATGGCATCATTTGTGAAACGACCATCTTTCAGATGGACTGGACAGCATCTATTTCCAGATGGAATAAGTATGTTGTGCTCAACGAAGACAGCTGTGCGACATTCTGGAGACACCACTACTAATTTAGGTCCTGGTTTTTTGCAAAGAATACAATATGCATGGGTCTTTGCTGTAGATTTCAGATCCAATGTCACTGATGGAGGACTTGATAGATGTTTCCTGTTGTCAGTAGTGGACGAAGGCGCTAGCGATTCCTTCTGGATAGTTGAACAACATGTAGGTGTTGCAGACGATGTATGGTTTGACACATCTCTGTAGTATATATTTCTACATTTACCGCAGATGACTGAATTTCCTTTACTCTCCAATAGAAATCTTTTCCTTAAGTATTTCCTAATGTTTTTGTCAACGCGCCTTCTCTCCTTTGGTTTAGTCCTTTTTGAACACAGCACACAGTTAAAGTACTCAGTTTTTTCTCCAGGCATGGTTGCATTATCTGGAATTAAAACATTTCTTTATCATCCATGTGAAGCATTTCATGCATAAACAGTTTAGTTTGAATATAATGTCATGATTTACCTTTTTAAAGATAATTTCTTTTTGTCCATATAATACTACTTGAAGTGCATACGTTTGAATTATAAACATTTCAAAGTAAGTCTTAATACAGACTTGTAGCATCGGTTTTCTTTTTTGTTTTATTGGGGAGGGGGCCAGCTGGAGAAGTCGCACGACTTCATAGAATTGTCTAAAATTCTTGAAAAGCAGTCAAAAATAAAATAAAAAAGTATATGGAAGACATCTCAAATCACAACACATAAATGGCCATCCCCCCTTCACCCCCCCCCCCCCCCAAACTCCAAAGTCCTGAATCGGAGGGGGGGGGGGTCGTCCTTCACAGCAATAGCTGAATTCATCACTCCAAAGATGATAGCAAAGAAGAAGTGATATATATAAAGCACGGAAAAAGCAGATGAATTCTTTAATAAACATAACTGCCCTGAGTGAAAAAAAATTTAATCTAAAGCACAGGAAATTTCACTTTTTTGGATACCCACTTCCGCCCCTACCCGGGGTTGAACTCACGACCTGCGGAATCAATCTTCTAGCAGCATGCAACCAGCGCGCTAGAACGCTCGACCATCTAGGCAAATGTTTTTCATACCCCCCCCCCCCCATGCTTGAAGTTATGAATATTGACACACGTAAAAATAAAAAAAATCCGAAAATAACCTAGTTAATAAATCAAGAAATTAGTTAATAAGTCAAGAAGTTTAAAATACGGCGGCTTTATTTGAATAAAGCTGCGTGCCAACATAGTGAAAAAAAATGCAACAATATAATGAATGACACACCCCCCCCCCCTTATTTTTTTTTTTTTACAGTAGTGAGTGGGACGATTATAAGGTAGATGTTATGACTATTGGCCCCATGTAATAAATGAGAAGTCCCCCACCCACCCCCTCTCTTTAACACACACTACACGATATAAGAAGTTGATAGATTTTCATATTGGTATCAATTTCAATTTATTTATTGATTCACCAAGTACGTTGGCATACAATCACGTTACACAATATGATATAAATAATGACTATATACGAAATACTAACAGTTCTTATACATAGATGTAAATACATGTATTTGACATGTACCTGTGATATCAAACTGTATCTATGCCATTTAGTATTATATTAATTAAATATAATTATATCACTTTACTTTTGTTGTGCAATTCAGAGTATTCATGTAAAAATTCATATACCCTTCTAGCATGAACTACATTGACATAGAACTTTACAATGGTTTTCCTTTGATACATCATCATCTGATATGTAGATGTTCAAAGGTTAATGTAAACAAGAGTTTGGGGGGAGGGGGGGGGGTTGTAAATGAAAAGAGTTGACTGAAAGAGTAATTTCCCTTTGTCGTGTTTTGGATCTAAGCGGACATCGTCTGCATTGTTTTGTGCACATTTTGCGGCATAAGAAGTAAAGCATTATGCCTAATTGTTTGACTGGACATACTTATCAAATTGCAAAGTAAGTAAATGTTTTGCATTTTAATAGCTCAGCAGCAAACTGTTCATTCATTTAACGTCATTTATACGGTGGTAGGCGGATTGGCCTACTAAGTCGCATATCGTAATGAAAACATGTGCGCGGACCTAACTTTTTATCGTGGTCTACTTCTGTGATCTATGGTGGTAATTATTTCCTAAGATTTGGTAAATACCAAGGACAATTCATAGTAATAAGCATTGTGGTAATAATTTTAATGAGGGGGGAAATGTAGACTGTTTATAAACATAACTATATCGACAGTAATGGGTACCCGGCAGTTGAATAGGTCTTACCCCGGTACATGTCTTTCTCTTATCGGAATATACATGTATATGTGTACATATATACATAAATATATGTAGGTCTAAATGTTTTATATTTTTGATGGTTAATTCTAAATATATAGATCAATATAGGCCTATATGGTAGTAAATACCGATAGGTGTTTCTAAGAGCGGTAACTCTTCAAAAGCAAGAAAGGTAACAGTCTTTAAAAAAAAATTCAAGATACACAATTTGTGTATATTGTTACATGTATACATAATCATGTATAGGCCAGGCTGTACGTGCGTGCATTATAAAATGGGTACGCAGCAGACGACAAGAGTAGGCCTAACGATAACGTTATACTTACATGTATAATTATTTAGGCCTACTTGTAACTCAAAAATATATTGCATTCAGTTAGGCCTAGTATCTTTTGTTTTTCCTTGTAAGAAATCTACTTACCATTACATAGTCTCAAAATTTCCCTGCTTGTTCTTCATAATCGTTTTCCTTCTGTTTGACATCCGAACGCTTTTGTTTACATGGAGATCTATTTTTATCACTGGGAATTCCCCATTTCCGTTCATCGGAACTCAAGGCAAATTCGAAAATTCATAATGATAGTGATTCCAAATCCTGTTTCATTTCAAATATAACAAAATTCAATCATAATTTTAAACTTTATTACATATTCCACCATTTAAAACGTAAATCCGGAAAGCTACAATACAAGTTTTATAATATAAATAAACATGAAATATAACATGGCGCCACTCGTGAACCAGCACACAACTGATACATGATATTCCTAAGGTAGTCATATAACTTTATGAAAAATGTCAGCGTGGTTTAAGGATGGCGCCCATAAAAATTTGTTAAATAAAGTCTAGAAATTCTGTTAAAAATGGGTATATTTGCCATACCGCATCCGGTTTCAATGCATATAATTACGCTCGAGCTATTTCCTGCACAAAACTTGATATGGCTATCGATAGTATGATGTCTTATCAACGTATTGCCCAAGTTTTATTTCATAATTAAAAAGTTTGATTTTCAAGGATTGACAGGGCCAAATCATGCAATTTTGGCTTTAGTTCTTTGTTATATCCAATTGCCTAATTCGTTACAACAAATTTCTAAAAAAAAAAAAAAATCTCTGCTGATGAAAAGGTTAAGATAACAAGCAGTTAGCAATCTCATAACTCATATAAGGAATACGAAATTAAGAGTTTGGCATAAGCGGACCCCTGAATGTACCAGAGGTAACATCAGGAGCCTGATTTTGCGACATCTTCCTCCAACTACTTTTTATTAATTACTCGTTTTAACAAACTGTGTTAAAATTCCTTTTAACGAATTAAAATCCGAGTTAATGAATTGACAAATCTATATTTCTAAACTGTTTAATTCATTCTTACATATTCTAGCAAATCGTTATCACGAATTTTATACCATGGAGAAGGTACACTAAGGGTCAATTTTGGCCTATGTTCAGAAGTTGGTAATCTTATGCCCCAATACTATATAGGGTGTATATTTTCTATATAATACTATATAGGGTGTGTACTTTCTATATAATACTATATAGGGTGTGTACTTTCTATATAATACTATATAGGGTGTGTACTTTCTATATAATACCATATAGGGTGTGTACTTTCTATATAATACTATATAGGATGTGCACTTTCTATATAATACTATATAGGGTGTATACTTTCTATATAATACTATATAGGGTGTGTACTTTCTATATATAGTGATTATATAAACGTATCACGTATATGTTTTGCGATAAGAAGTAGCAAAGTTGGCATGTTTAAACATATTTTATTGCATATATAACATTCAACAGGTTTGAACACAAGTTCTTAAAGGTTCTTACCTTAGGTTAATTGATAAGAATGATCATAAACATATCTTTAGACAAATACATGTACATATAGCATAAAATGAATTACTATCATGAAAATCTGCATGAATTCAATATTGATTTGTGAACAGCAATTAAAAAGTTTGCTTTTAATTTCATACCCCAAATTGTCACTCCCCCAAAGTAAAAATCCATGTATCAATCATACATGTAGATAATTGTTGTATTTGAAAAAGTTCGTTAATCATAACATATCAAACTACTGAAAATCTTTTACAAAGAAAAAACGATATGCATCTTCTCTCATACCCAATCACAGCTAGGAGAATTGACTATGGGTTTTTTTCTTCGGTGTAAATCATGATTAAGCAAACAGTTATGTATTAATTTAATATGAATTATATTTACTATTCTTTTGCCAAGAGGAAAATGTTTAGACACTATTGAAATATTGATATCATTAGAAATGCTTCGGCGGAACTGACAGATAGAGATTGTTTTCTTTGCTTCGTTTGCTAAAGAATTCGATTTGCGAATGACATCTAGAAAAAAATATTTCTCATATATTTCTTGCTTACGGTAAGTATAGGAGGTACATGTATGTAGTCATATTGGTAACGAGTATTGTAGTGCGATGTATCCTCTCACAATACACAAGAACTTGTTCTGCGTATAGTCAGTTTTTAAATCGAGGCAAGCTACTGACAAACAAGTTGATGGTACAGGGGTTTTAACGTTTCGATTGACGTCAGCATTTCGCAAATTCTATGGTCGTGACAACGATCTAGTTCGTCAATACAACCTACCATTGGGTCAAATGCTGTCTGACGTGTTTCATATCGATTGTTAGGCCGTTCTTGGCACACTGATTTTGACTACGGATAACTCCGTTTACCTGATCAGGATATAGGGCTCACGGCGAGTGTGACCGGTCGACATAACTCCGTTTACCTGATCAGGATATAGGGCTCACGGCGGGTGTGACCGGTCGACAAGGGATACTTACTCCTGGGTACCTGATCCCACCTCTGGTGTGTCAAGATGTCCGTGTTTGTCAAACTATCTCTTTTGTATTGCTCATAGGAGTTATGAGATTTATTACTGTTTGTTATCTTAACCTTTCATCCTTTCGAAAATTGTCATTGATATTGTGGTACAAGATGGAAGTGAATTTTATACATTGACATTAATTTTGTAATTTCCCGTCTTTCACATAGTGGTTCCCAACCCGTTTCTAAATATAATAATTCTTTGGATTCAAGAATTGGCAGTCCGTTGCAATTTTAGCTGCATGGAGCTGTACATTTTCTTTTCAATTTCTGCAGAAGAACATTTATCCGCTACGATTGAAGCATATTCTAGTATAAGTCTAACGAAAGTCACATACAATTTGATTTGTTTCTATCCATAAAGTGAATTTGAATTTCTTTAGAAGTCCTGGTTTTTTTTTTTTAAATACGCATTGTATACAATATCATTGTTTTAAATCATTAGAAAAAGTGAGATCAAGATGTTTGTGTGAAGAAATGATTTCTAATTGACAATTCTGAAAAAGCAGTCTTGGAATGTCATTATGCTTTGCCTTGGTAAAAGATAAAACTTTAATTTTGATAGGATTAAAATTTTAAAAGCCAGTTATTTGACCATTCTTGAAGAATTTTGAGATCGTGATTCATAACATTTTCTATATTACATATATTCTTGTCTGCATATTGAATTGCCATTATCATCTGCATAAAATCTACAAAAGGGTAACATATTTTGTGCTACACCATTAACATACACTGTAGGTTAAAAAGAAAAGCGGTCCCAGTACAGATCCTTGATAGTTAAACTGCATGATGATAACAAATCCTTGTGCATCACTTTCTAATATCTATTACACAAATAACTTTCAAATCATTGAAAAAGATTTCCAAATATTCCATATTTTTTGTCATTTAGAAAGAATTCCCTTATGTCAAACACTGATAAAAGCTTTAAAATGATCAACTGGGAAATGTGTTTCCAGACAGTGATTTGTTAAAAAGCAAATACAGAGGTTTACATATTGTATATGGTTGACTTTAACATTTTATGACTGATACGATCGGGTCCAATGGCCTTGTTGACTGGCAAAACGGAAATTATATCAATAACTTCATATTCTGCGATCGCAATAGAATCTATAATTTCGAAACATTGCATATACATTTCAGGCAAATTCTTATCTACACTTGTAATATTCGAGATGGAGGAAAATATTTATTTGGAATATCTAATATCGCAGAATCTGAGAAAGCTATTTTGTCGTCACAATCATTTTCTGTATATTTTAAAGGGGGTAATTCGTTTTTCGTCTTTGTCTGGAAAACGTCTTTCAGTAATTTCCAATAAAGTTTTTTATTGTTCTTACTCGCATCGTCTATAAAGGTTTCGATATTGTCATAATAATTTGAATATGCGTGTTTTTTCATATTGGAAAATTGATTTCGAACTCGTTTGTATTTCATCCAATCGCATTTTTTTCCCCATTGCGATGTTATGTAGTAGATCTCTAATTCTTAAAGCTGTATGGTCCGAATTACAACATTTTTTTCCCATCTCGTAAAAACAACATTAAATCATCGCACGTATGTAGTTATGAGGCTGTATGACATATCATACATTATTATATACTTTCAATTTCATCTCTTCTTTTTTCTTTAAAGGTTTGCGGGCATATATCACACGATATATGCCCGGAAACATTCCGGCCCGCAAACATTACATCACAATCAAATTCCTACGCCGTTAATTTTTTAATTTTTTCGTGTTTTTCATCTTTTACTCAGTTAAACCGATAAAGTTATTGTTAAAAATAAAATTATTGTTAGTTACTAAATGAAATTGAAAGTATATAATAAAAAGGTTATAGACTTTGTATGGGAAATATGACGACCTCGTTTTTTTGTCGCGAACCAAAAAACTCGGTCGTCATATTTTCCCATACAAAGTCTATAACCTATAATTATTCCACCTGTTTTAACCAAAATTATTTGATTTTAAATCGATGTTTACAAATAACCGCGTCACTCTGCCATTTTAAGTGACAGTCTCGTGACCAGTTCAAACTGTCAGATCATCGGTGGTCTTATCTGTGTAAAGCTTGGTATTTTGTTACAACAGTACCGTGCAATAAGTTTAATAGAAATAAAAATATCAAATACCTCTTAGTGATTCGTTGTTTTACTTTCTTTCAGCCTTAAAACTAGACTGTTGCGTATGAGTTAATACATCATGTTGGGATTCCCCTGACGGGCGTGGGTCTATTTATAGACGTCTAACACTATATAATTTATGCGTTATCTGGAACACCTCGGGCCTTTCACCGATTACACCATGTTTTGGGTGAAAGGTCCGAGGTTTTCCGGATGATTTATCTATGTACCACACTATATTTACTTTCTAAATGATATTTTCACTGTTTTCTTTTACATGCAGATGTTTTCAAGCATGTAATTAAGGGAAAGTTAATGACTTTATAAAGTAATTAATCTGCTTTAAAGTAATTATGTACAAAAATAATACATGAACATCGGGTCATACAGCTTTAACGGTTTTCGTAATAAGGAATGATCTTTGAAATTCACAGCAGCTTCTGTAACATTTGCAATATATGTAGCTTTGTAATCGCTAAGAACGAAGTCAATTTTGAGAGTACCCACGTAGCCTACCTGAACATCTATTGTTGTAAGAATTGAGTCAATACATGTATATGTTCTTTCAGAAATTCGAGTGCTTTCATGTATGTTATTTACTAGGCCATTGTTAGATGATATGTCACAGATCGGATGTTTGTGTGGAATATTGAAAAATCGACGTTTAAGTCGCCTACTATGATTATTTTGTCGGAAAATTATTCGGCTTTGACTATAGACCACAGGAAGTCCAAAATGTATTGTCGGTGTGTGGAGGACGATAAATACAACAAAGAAGGTAATTACAGATATCAATTTTGACATTCTATACCGGCAGGCTCAAATGCAGTACATCTGCGGACATGAAGGATATCAAATATGTAATTCATAACGCCACCCCGAAATAATTTCTGTCTTCACGACAAATAGTTTTGAAACCATCTATTGTAAGCCTGCCATTCAGTAAATTGTTATCTAGATGAGATTCAGTGAAACACAAAATGTCAAAGTCATGTGCTATGGTACTAAGATGAGCTATTTTGTTTCTGATACTTCTATAAATATTTAACACACGGGTAAACGCGTTGTCAGACATGCGGGTCAATGATGTTATATGTCTGTGAAACATAGGGTGAGTTCATACATGCTTTTTATTGATAAAGACACATTCTATGCAGCGGTAAGTGTAGCAGTAAATAGGTATATGATATTTTTACTACAGCGAAAAGCGCACTTCCAGCAAGTCCCATTTAAGAGATTAGCAGCACAGAAAATAGGAATTTCGTTATGTATTCTGTAAAAATCTACCACAAATGTGATACTAGAGCAGTAAAAAATTGTATTTATTGAAGAAGGGATATTCATTTGCATTTTTAGACTTAGACAATTCTTTAGGAAATGATAGATCATGATAAACTTACAGTAAGAGAACACTAGAGTTTATTGAAAATATCGGGTGGGATAAAAACATATCGGCAATCAGGTAAATGTTATCGGAAACTTCGGTTTTTCAGAATTTATGTCATCGGAAATAAGGTTTCAATCGTGTTTCAAAATACCTTATACAGCGTTAACTAGACACTAAATTAGTGTTTTAGTGATAGAAAATTCGTGAAACTCGTGTTGTTAAGTGTCTAGAACGAAGTGATAGAGACTTTGATTATAATTTTTGCGTTGCCTCATCCTCGTCTGCTGAGTACTGAGTTGATGGATCTAATGGAAATTAAAGAGTTTTTCTGCAGATTACAATTAGATTGATTAATTGAATATTGTTTAACGTCCCTCTCGAGTATTTTGCACTTATATGGAGACGTTTCCAATGCCGGTGAAGGCCTGCAAAATTTAGGCCTATGCTTGGCGCTTACAGTCTTTGAGCAGGGAGGGATCTTCATCGTACCACACCTGTTGTGACACGGGATCTCGGTTTAAGCGGTTTCATCCGAAGGACCACCCCATTTACTCGCCTCTTACTACAAGGAGGGGGTTGTGATGACCTATTCGAACTCGGATCCCCATGTGTAATTTGTGTATGTGTAATTAACTGTCAGACAAAATAGTACATGAAAGGTGACGATAACGAACAGTGATCAATCTCATAACTCCTATAAGCAATACAATAGAGAGTTGGGTAAACACGGACCCCTGGACACACAAGAGGTATCAAAAGTTTCATAAATCGTTATATCGAATTTGAAAATTTAAACAAATTTTGAAATTTGATATAACAAATTGTAAAAAATCGCTACAACAAATTTTAATCTATTACAACGGATTTAAAAGTTTGAAATGACAAATTAAATCTGTATTAACGAATTCTGAAATTTGTTATTTCAAATTCAAAAATATTTTTGATAGGTCTTAAATGGGCTTCCGTAAAATGCTTCATGTATTTGTGTTTGATTCATGTGCAAAGAAGGTCACGATAACGAACATTTAAAAAACATTATGGGTGAGAGTGACATCTACGAAAGCCGGATATGCTCATTCTTGAAAAGAAAAAAATCTATCTCGTTATAACGAGTTAATCATCTCGTTATAACGAGTTAATTATCTCATTATAACGAGTTAAGTATCTCATTATAACGAGTTAAGTATATCATTATAACGAGTTAGTATATCGTTATACCGAGTTACTTATCTTGTTTTAAAGAGTTTTAAAACGAGATAATCAAATCGTTATAACGAGATAATAATTCTTTTATGAGATATCAACTCGTTATAACGAGATAGCTAGATCGTTATAACGAGTTAATGAACTTGTTATTACACAATATATCTTATGGGAACATTTGTAGGGCCTTCTCAATCGTTCCCGAAATCTAAAGGTAGTTTGAAAACAAGTCTTAGCCGTGATACAATGACATGTATTTAAACAAATAAACAATAATCAGTGAAAGAATTTGAAAATGTGGTCAAATTCATAATCTCGATTTTTCGAAATTAAAAACACACAAGATGTTTGTAATTGTTTGTAAAAATGCGTATATCATCTAAAATAAATCATCAAAGAATCTTAATTTGCAAATGTTTGTAAGTTAAAATATAACTTACCGGTAATATTTGAATACTTTCTTTTGCGATTTTAACAACAGAAATAAATCCAAGCTGCTGTTGGCTTGTATCTATGAAAACCATGAATTCAAAGCACATGTAGTAATACTTTTCTTTGCAACATGGGTATCTCCTGCTGCCCCGTATATCTTATATGAAAAGGTGAAAGATCACGAATAGTGATCACTCTAATTACTCCTATGAGTTGGGGAAACACGGATCCCTGGATATGCCAGTGATGGGATTAGGTACCTGGGAGGAATAGGCATGCCCTCTCGACTGGTCACATCCGCCTGAGCCCTATTTGTTGATGAGGTAAACTGAGTTATCCGTAGTAAAAAGCAGTGTACCAAGAAAATCATAACAATCGATATGAAACACGTCAGACAGTATTTAACCCAATGATAGATGGTATTGGCAAACTAGATCATTATAACAACAATAGTTATCGTAGATATTGACAGTCTGTACTTTAAAAGATGTATAAATGGTTTACACTATGGATGTCGATTTCAACCCTAATAAAACAATAAATCTTCCTTTCACTCGGAAAATATGTGTTTTTTTTTTAAAAACACACTTTTATATTTGGTAGCTATGGTAATCAGATAAATATTAACACTTATGTATCTTGTCTTAGGCAGATTGTGACTGATCAAAAGGAATGTAAAAATCTCAGTTTTCTTACAATGTTCATATTAAGTCGTAAATCTATATTAAATTGGCCTATACTTTTCGTACATTCGACCAGTGTTTGAATATGCAGATGTGCGGGATAGGTGTGGTGGTAATGTTGAAAAAAAACTTGGAAGATATTCAAACAATCTGTAAGGAAAAGAAAAGGAATGAGGTGTAAGGCATTCGGGTATAAACTCTAGAGTCCGGCTTTAAGAAAAGTGGATAACTTTAACGCAGTGTTTAGTTGAGTACTCAAGTTAACCAAATGGTTACGTATTTTTCAAAAGTGATACATTCGTTAACTATAACCCCGTTAACACATGTGATAAAACTTAACGTGAAGGTTTAAAATCTTAACACAGTGATTCAGTATGGCTGATCGATTATCACTTTAACCACTTCAAAGGAACAATGTCTTCTCAAGCAGCCGCTAATCCTTTATAAGGATGGATAAATGTTGAAAGAAGAAACAAATATAGAAAATTTGCTAAGCAATGACGTTGAGATGCCCACCAACTGAAGTAGTATAACAGCAGGCAAAGCTTTACGTTAAAAGTAGTTTTCTTTAATTTAAAGGGAACAAATTATGTATTCTTTTGTTTTATGTATCAATGTTACTACGAATCCTATCAAAAATTATCCTAATACTTAAATTCATTGAGTATATGCTCCCACCTATGTAGGATATGAGAAGTGTACCGTTTGTAAGGCGGTGGTAGATGTGTCGGATATCATCGTTTGCAAAGCTGGGCAGTTCATCAAATGTTCAGTCACTGAAAGTTTAAGAACTTCAGTAAAGGAATTATCACAAAG
The DNA here is from genome assembly GCF_947568905.1 of Ostrea edulis. Classification (NCBI taxonomy): domain Eukaryota; kingdom Metazoa; phylum Mollusca; class Bivalvia; order Ostreida; family Ostreidae; genus Ostrea; species Ostrea edulis. The sequence continues at coordinate 5,708,452 of NC_079170.1, read as the reverse complement.
TTACAATGTTGCATAGACTATTTTATGATTATGTAAATAATCCAGACTATTTGTATGAAACTGATGAACATTACACAATATCTAATCACAAATATTAACTTGTAATTAATTCCACATTTGGTAATCGTACTTATACTCCATCTGTCCTTTCCAAAGATGACATTCTTCAAAATCATGCTTCCGTTTTATACATATTGAGTATCCCAACCAATGGAATGGAGAAATATGAGTTCCCATACCAATACTGGATTCCTAAACTTTACAAAAACCCTTACAAAGATAAATTGCTGGATCGATCAAACGTTCTATCAAGCCCATATCTTTGCTCCTCGCGAAAATATCAACAACTGTGAAGGAGAAACTTCAAACGTACTGTACCACAACATATGCAAGAAGTGGTGTAAAAATGTGGATTCTAAACAAATCTAAAGAACTTCTAGTATACTTAAAATCGGATAACCTTTCATAACTTAACATCATCAAAACGTATGACTTTTCAACACTTTACACAACCATTCATCACGATAAATTAAAGACTAGACTTTTTAACATCATAGATAGTTGCTTCTTCAACAAACAATGGGAAAAGGAAATATTCTTATCTAGTCATCAGTCATCCCACAAATCATTTTGTTAAACGCCACTGTCTCCTAGCGAAGGTTCTCTGTTGGAAATCCCATGTTAGCTGACCTGTTTTTATATTCTTATGAAGCAGAGTTTATTTAAAAGCTTTTACATCTCGCTGTGTCCTTCATACATGTATATCGACGACGTTTTATCTATTAAGAATAATCATTTTCATTCAAATGTCGATTCGATATATCTCTGTGAACTCGAAATAAGACACCACGGCGTCCTCCACATCTGCTTCGTACTTAAATATTTCACTGAAAATAAATATCAACGGCAAACTAACAAATCAATGTTTTGATAAATGTGATGATTTCAGCTTCTTCATCGTCAATTTCCCATATTTATGTAGCGATATTCCAATATCAGGGGATGCTTACTCCTCCTAGACACCTGATCCCACCTCTGATGTGTCCAGGGGTTCATGTTTGCCCAACTATCTATTTTGCATTGCTTATAGGATTTATAAGATTGATCACTGGTCGTTATCTTCACTTTTCATTAATTTGTTACTGTAATTAAGACGAGAATTACCGTAAAAATATACGTGTATATATCTCATGTCCCCACCCCACGCGACATCTTATGTCCCCACACCACGCGACATCTTATGTCCCCACCCCACGCGACATCTTATGTCCCCACCCCATGCGACATCTTATGTCCCCACCCCACGAGACATCTTATGTCCCCACCCCACGCGAATTAAAATATACGTGTATACATCTTATGTCCCCACCCCACGCGAATTAAAATATACGTGTATACATCTTATGTCCCCACCCCACGCGACATCTTATGTCCCCACCCCACGCGACATCTTATGTCCCCACCCCACGCGAATTATACGTGTATACATCTTATGTCCCCACCCCACGCGAATTATACGTGTATACATCTTATGTCCCCACCCCACGCGACATCTTATGTCCCCACCCCACGCGAATTAAAAAACGACCTATACTATATATGTGAAGTCCCCATGTGAATTAAAAATAAACCTAACCTCACCCATGAAATAAAAGAATAAAACAGATATTTACCCCAAAGATCATTACAATGTGTTAAATAATGATCACGTTGTATTTATTACACGTATTTCTCGATTTTCAGAATTGTCGGACATTTTTTAAAAATAAAAACCGTCAAGGACGCTTGCAAGATGTGGAATTATAAACCTCATAAGATGAGATTAATTCATTTCTTACTCTGAACATAATATAATGTGAACATATGTTTGGTTTGTATGATTCCTTACGTTCACGTTCCGCTCCTCTCACTTCCTCGTGCGCACGCGAATTATAAAATTTGTGTTATATATGCTTAAAAATCCTAATCATCTTGTCATTTGCGCTGATTTATTAATGAATTAACCGTAATAGATTTTTAAAAATAAGTACAAATATGAAAACCACTGTAATGTGCAATGTTTATTATACTAAAAGCAAAAGACAGTTTTCTCCCGATCAGCCGACATTAAAGGACAAAACAAATTGAGTCCATGGTAGTATAAATGAAGATGATGTTTATTGGGTTGTAACAGGTGTCCCATCTTTTCCTACATTGAATAAACTATTCATAAACTACACTAATGTATTTAGTTCTTATAGCTAGAAATAATGTGTATTCCGAAGTGGGGGCAAATTAAAATTTTTAACTTACCTTAAAATTCTTATGGTAAATACTTAACCTCCACTTGAATTACTTTGCATATTACAAAAACCTGTCTTGCAGCAGGTGTTCGTTCTATTTACAAACGTCAATTGCATCGATATCACGAATGCACTTGCCGTTAACTACTCAGTTTTTCAAGTTTCAAATTTTATTTTATTTTCTCATTCGCTGTTAACAAAACATAGAGAATATATTAAACAAGCATTCAAAAACAATATTCACGCATGTACAAGTAACTGATATAACTATATAACATACTCTTGATAATAAATAGATATAACAATAGACTATACATACATTTAACCCGGAGGGTTTACTCTCTTTAGCTGTCTGGTGTAAACAGCTAGCAAATCAATGACAACACAAATACATGTGTGCTAACATGTGCTTTATTGTGTACGTATGAAGGTAAAAGGCTACAAAAAATTACTCACATGGTTTCACATATTAGCAAAATGAAAAAAAATGCATCAATTAAAAAGTTCCTTGGAAAAAATAATAGTTATAAAAGAATTCATAATGTTCAAAACTAATTCAGAAATGTTTAAAAACTTACATGGTGGTCTACATCGAACGATGGCGAAGGATAGAACATGCTGCTCGAATTGCAAAGGAGTGTTTGAAGTGAAATCTTGAGAACAGGAAGTACTCAAACAGAAAGTGAAAGTTTACAATAGATAATCCATACGTCATTTATAAACAGCTTGTATATGTAATAAGTTGTAATAACACATCCCTCAATAATTAATTGTATATATTTACACAATTTTAAAAGTTGTTACCAATGTAGTTTATTGATAGTTGTTGTTTTTTGTGATGTGTTTTATTTGTTTATGTAATATATGTCTCTTGATAAAGACGCGGGTTGCGTCGAAAATTTGAGTTTTAAATAACCAACAGTGTCGTGGCCTTTTCAGTGCTTTTATAATTTTTTTTACTGGTCTTGTATCTTCTCAGATCCGCCACTTTAAAAAAGTAGTGTGTTGTTGGGTTTTTGTGCTTTATATATATATAAACTTCGATAAACTCAGGTTTGTTTGATCAACATAGATGTACAATTGAAAAAGAAAATGTATTCCTGCTCTTTGATTTTATTTCATGAATTCCCCAGAGTAATAGAAAGTTTAACTTTTAACAGGCACCTAGTTGAGACAAGCATTAAGTTTTCAGATACTTTAACTTGCTAGTCAATCTATTGATGTGTTGTGAATCATATTGTTCAAACATTCAGGTACAAAGCATGTCTCTTTCATGGTGCAGCCATCCTCAAATGTAAAATTGACGCCTGGGGATTTCCTTAAATTTGGAAGTTACAATCAATAGAGGGAACGGATATGATAGTAGGACTGGTGCGTTTACCGCCCCAGTGACCGGAACCTATACCTTTTCTCTTACTTTTGGTATGCCTACATCCTACCAAGCCAAAGAGTATCTGGGGTTAATCATAATGCATAACAATAAGCAAGTTGCACATTTGTGGGCTGGATGGGAAGGAAGGTGGATCAAAACCTCAGAAAATGTTGTTGTTGATATGACGAAGGGAGACAAAGTGCGCATGAAGGTGCACACATGGCCGAAAGAATACCAGTATATCGCAGATGGGATACGTTCCAACTTCAATGGATTCTTAATACAGTGAAGGAAAACATCTCTATAATGAATCTGAAAAGAAAATTAATAAATAAATGTCTGGAAAACAGCAGGTTAATTGTTTTAATTAGTTGATTTATCTCCAACATAACAGTAAATATGGCACTGGAAATGAGTAGTCCTCGTCAAACTTTTTCCTATTACGATCATAATCTTTGAAATACATTCTTTGTTGACACACTGCCATCTACACATGTAATCGTGTTCACATGACCTAAAAAACAATATGAGTGAACTTTATTGTCACTTGAGTATTGATACATTGAAGAGAATGTGTAAATATATCCGGAAAGTATAATAGTCAATGAACATTTTCTTTCGAGAACAGGGATATTGTTTCATGGGACTGAAATAGTTGAGTAATCTTAAATGTCTTATTACGGTAGAGGGACCTCCGTGGCTGAGTGGTTAGAGCATCGTGCTCAAAATCACACGGCCTCTCACCTCTGGTAGGCGCGGGTTGGAATCCCGCTCGCGCCGGTTAGTGAGAAAGTTGCCCAGTTTACTTTCGGAAGGTCGGTTGTCTCTTCTCAGGTACATTGTATCTGGGTTATCTTTTCCACCAACAAAAACTGGGCGCCACTGAAAAATTGTTGAATGTGGCGAAAAACATCAAAAATCAATCAAATCTTATTACGGTACAACCTTCTATGATTCATCAGGAACAGAGGAAACCATACACAAGACGCGGGATCCGGTGCAAAGAAGGAATAAACATCCCCTGTCGAGTAGTAAGCATCCGTAATGCTCAAATAGATTTACAATTATCTTAAGTACAGATAGCATTGTGATAACTGTCAACGATAGTCGTCGGTGGTCTCATCAGTCAGGCAATAAAGACTAAAGTCTTGAAAGAGTTTTATCTTTATATAAAAGCAATCAATTTTACAAATATACAAAAATCTTTACAATTTACAAATTATCAAAAAGAAGAAAAAACAAAAAAGTCTATGACATGGTGAAATCCCTAGCATTGTCTGCCCTTCCTACGCCATTGTGTAATGCTCCTCCTCATATGCCACGTCCTATGAAGACGGCTCCTGTCCACTGTCCACTGGTCTAGTTCAATTAACGCAAAAGGAGGGTAATTACATTGGCACTCTGTTTTTCCTTTTAGTTCTTACAAGTTTACTGTTATTTCGGATTTCCAAAATTTCGGCTTGAGCATCGCTGAAGAGACATTATTTGTCGAAATACGCATCTGGTGCATGAAAATTGGTACCGTAAAAGTTTTACATTGCAATGGTCTGCTACTGGAGAACTGTTTGAAGATTACTGGAAGTTAGTTGGAAGGTTGTTGGAATATTGCTAGAACCGTATGAAATAACGAGTACAAACGTTCAACATACATACATACCTATTTCCTAATTGACATAACTGCGGACCATACAATCCTGCAAGTAACATACTCTATATCACTCGCTCTACAGGCTTGGATTTCACGGGTGGGGGGGGGATTCAAACTTCAGTTTGTGTTTTCTTTTATTTGAGCATTCAAAATTTGAGTAAAATCTCAGACGGAAGTCCAAGTTTCGACTTAAGTTCTTTTTGAGATAGAAATAGATACAGTTTCTACAATCATCTGGTCCAGAAAATGAATGATTTCAGTAAGGGTCCCAAAATTTGGCATTAAAATAAGGAATATATAATAAAACTTAAACTACGTTAAATTTGATCCAAACTTGCTTTGTGTTATACAACAAGACCATGAAGTAAGCATAAAATTGCAAAAATGCCAAAATCAATGAAAAAAATCATAAATCCAGAGGAGTTTTTTTCTTCAAAAAACATACAGCCCATGCATTGAGCAAATTCATATTCAATACATTTTTTATCTTCTATTCATTTCAAAATTAAGGATTATCTCCTTCGTGCATAGCTCTTATCCTTAGACGAATTTGACTCCACTTTTTTGGCACTCTGTTTTTACTTATAATAGCTCTAGCAAGTTCATTGTTATTTCGGATTTCAAACATTTCGGTTGAGCATCACTGAAGAGACATTATTTGTCGAAATGCGCATCTGGTGCATCAAAATTGGCACCGTATAAGTTTTACATTATGACCCCTGGGTCGAGGCCTCTGCTGGTGGACTGTTAGTCCCCGAGGGTCCTACAGCCCAGTAGCTAAGTACTTCGTTACTAGCTTGAAAATACGGATGTATATTTAATTGCTGTGATAAAATTTAGAAATTCAGTTCAAAATTAAGGATTATCTTCTTCGTGCATAGTTCTTATCCTTCAACGAATTTGACTCCACTTTTTTGGCATTCTGTCTTTCCCTATAATAGCTCTAGCAAGTTCATTGTTATTTCGGATTTCAAACATTTCGGTTGAGCATCACTGAAGAGACATTATTTGTCGAAATGCGTATCTGGTACATTATTACACATTATATATTAATTTCATTTTGCTCAATAATTTGTATGAAGTTTAACAGTTATCAAGCTCTTTTTGAAAGAAAAAACGGTGGAAAAAATGTCTTATTCATAATGTAAATAATGCTAGCAAATAAGCAATAACTTTGATTTAGTTGATATAGTATACTTGACATATATTTAACTTACTTAAAACACAAATCAAGCTTAATTCAATAGAGCATTTCGCAAATTATATGATCGTTATAACGATCTAGTTTGGAAATACAACCTATCATTGGGTCAAATGCTGTCTGAAGTGTTTCATACCGATTGTCAGGCCGTTCTAGGCACACTGATTTTGACTACGGATAACTCCGTTAATCTGATCAAGATATAGCACTCAAGGCAGGTGTGACCGGTCGACAGGGGATGCTTACTCCTCCTAAGCACCTGATCCCACCTCTGGTGTGTCCAGGGGTCTGTGTTTGCCTAACAATCTATTTTGTATTGCTTATGAGATTTGTGAGATTGATCACTATTCGTTATCTTCACTTTCCCTTTAAATCAGAGAATTTTGGGACCTTCTTGTGTACATAATCGTACCTTGTTCTTCATATCTGCACCGTTAAGTGTATCAAAAACAGTCAATATACCTGACAAATAAACACGGTATCAGACGGCACACTACAAATAGACGTAGCACAATCCGCTTGTAGAACAAACGGAAAATACATTGTAGATCTCCGGTAGGTAAACAAGTATATACGTAAACAATAACCGGAAAACACTATCAACACGTATACAGCTACAAATACTCAATATACAAGAATTAAATGATAACAAAAATCGAACTAACCCCAACTGGAGATTAGATATCGTACATGAAAACTAGCATAACCTCGTGCTGGTGTAGCAATCGTGCTACTGTTGACCCCGATTCTCTCACAAAAATGCAAGGATACTTATAGAAGGTAAACAGAAAACATGGAATATCCCGGGTTAAGCCATTATTGACCAATACCTGTAATGAATGAAAATTATGGCACCAAGAAGGGTTACAAAATTTCATGTACCCCATAGGAATATTTATTTACATATGAAAAAGCATTTATAGAGTGTAATAATAGCTAATCTATGAAATATTCTCAAATCTATTTATCGAACAATCTGTCTCCCATTGATAAATATGCCATCATAAATCTTGCGATCGTGGACAAATTAGTAAGGGAGAAATCGTATTGAAATTTTCATAAACACCCCCGCATACCTGCTAAATATTCAGAATGTTGTTTCATCTATCAATGAAAATATAATATTTGCATTTATCACAAAATACCTGTTCTTATTTTACAATGATTAAACCGATTGAATTAGATGATTTTAAGACAGGTTTAAGAATTTATATTTATCTTTAAGTAAATGAATTTTGGGCTCAAATGAATTACACCTAATTGTAATACCGAATTACATTAATGTTTTATTCAATATGGGAAATTATTGTACTTTAGTCATCAAAGAAAATACACTGCATGTTGTTTTTGTTTTTTGTTTTTGGTTTTTAGGCTTGTCAATCAATGTTAAAAGCGGAGCGAATTTGGACATGCCTTTTTCGTCCAAAGAGCTGATCCAAAATGTACGAAGTGATAAAAATAGACTTAATTAATTTCAAGTGGAACGAGTTAACCATATTACATTGACCAATAGTAACGCTAACTCGTACCCAGAGAGATTCTATTTTAACTATGCATGAAGAATGAATAATTTATAAAATATAATAACAAGGAAAAAAAGTAAGAAGAAAAAAATCTAATAAAGAAAATAAACTATGTAAATGAATGAACACTATAAAAATGAAATAAGAAATGAACAAAAATTTGAGAGAGAAATAATGTAAATAACGAGTTTGAATAAATAAACAAAGTGGACCAACTCCAAACAAAAACAAGGAATAAGCAGCCTAGGAAATTGAATCAACATCAGACATTCCCGTACTAGGGTAGACGTGCAAAAAACATAGAATCACGGAAACTGATAAATGGGTTTTACATGTAAGCAATCGGTTATGAAGGTCAAAGTAATTAAAAGGGATGGGCTGATTGTACACAGAATTGAAAAGAAAAAAATGTGTTAAAAAATGGTCATAGTACCACTGTTAGGGACATGAGCAGACGAGTAGGTCTAGATGAAGCTTAAAATCTAGTAAGGGTTTAGCCCGTATTCATCCTGGTGATGTCAGTAGGTCTGTTGATACCATGCGGTTTTAACATTGATTGGCAAGCCTAAATAAAAAATGTAGTCTGCATTGTAAATACGTTTGTAAATTAATGTAGTTGTAGAGCTAGATGTATTTATAGGTAGTTTTTGTTATTATTCTCTGTTGATATTGGCCATATTATGTAATTCTTTTCATCTGTCCTGAAGAAGGGACGGGTCGTCCCGAAAATTTGACAATCTGGTTGTTCGTGTCGTTGGTCATTTTAGTGCTTTGTATATTTTTTTTGTATTTGACCTTGTATCCATGTTGTGGATCCGACACTTTTGGCTATATATTGTTATCTGCAACGCGTTGCGTAAACGTTTTGGGGTAATAAAATCCCGATTATATATTACAATACCAAAATATACATCCGGTTCGTATTCTCTATAAGAGATTAAACTGACAAGAAAAAAATTCTATGAATATCAAAGAAATTGCATAAAATCTAGAAATATTTATGAACAATATCGTATGCTTCAAGCGGCTTATTCCGTTATACCATTTCTCTTTTAATTCATTTGTTCCTCTTTCATATGTACATGTCTATATCAACATTTTAACTAAACATGTGCCCTAATTATCATAAATATTATTTACGATATTAAAATATTACCATCATATAAAAACATGAATTCAAAGCACATGTAGTAATACTTTTCTTTGCAACATGGATATATCCTGCTGCCCCGTATATCTTATATGAAAAGGTGAAAGATCACGAATAGTGATTATTCTTATAACTCCTATGAGTTGGGCAAACACGGATCCCTGGATATGCCAGTGATGGGATCAGGTACCTAGGAGGAATAGGCATCCCCTCTCGACCGGTCACATCCGCCTAAGCCCTATTTGTTGATGAGGTAAACTGAGTTATCCGTAGTAAAAAAAAAAAAGCAGTGTACCAAGAAAATCATAACAATCGATATGAAACACGTCAGACAGCATTTGACCCAATGATAGGTTATATTGGCAAACTAGATCATATTAAAGTCCGAGATTTTCAAACGGTAGGTTTTCCCCATGTAAGTTAAGTAAGGGGCGGAGCTAATTTAAGGCAGGTGTGAAGCCCCGAGCCCGATGAAACCCTTGCTTGTATATACCGTCCCAAATACACAGGATGTTAACTGTGTTACCTGCATTACCTGTACGTTTTTGTAAGATTGAAAAATTCATGGTAGTCATTTTTCTTGTGCAAGTTAATCGAAACCTTGATAATTAAATCTAATGATTTAAACATGTAAAAATTAAAGCTCGATAAATTTATCTTATATAAATGAGAACGCTTAGGCAGAATATTCTTTAGTCTAAGTGTTCTTGTATCCATTTAACTGCCTCCGTCAGATACCCGGTATTGTCGATGGACTGCCAAACATATAGTTTCCGACGGGAGTTCCTGCGTACTGTGGTAGATTTTCTGGCTATGTACCGATCATCGTCCCACGTCCCGTGATGACTACATGTATATATTCCAAAAACCATGTTTCGAGGGAAAATTACGCTTATAATTTTTTAAATGAGTGTAAACAAAATTTTATTAACGTACAATGTATTTACTCTTAATTAATCTGTTTAGCATAAAATCGATGTCCGTGTAAATTATATTCTAACAATCCATAATAATTATTATCAATCGTACCCATTCCTAAGCATACCCTACTATATTCTATTGTAATTAATGTAATTGTATGCAAAATTTACTACTATTATTGTATGACTATCTCTACATGAAAATTCCCTCTCCAGTTGGATTACGCGGTAAGCATCAAAAGATTGCACGGGCGCCTCGATCGCCTGATAAGATAGCTAAGGTATACACAAAGACTAGTAACTAAATGTCCATCAATTTCTAGCATCCATTGTGAAGCTCAGTTTCTCCTGATTGACAGGGTTCACGGGCCAGGTAAATTTGAAGGCGGTGCTTATGTTCTCGGTCTTTAAAACGACAATATTTATTGTAGATATTGACAGTCTGTACTTTGAAAGATGCATAAATGGTTTACACAATGGATGTTGATTTCAACCCTAATAAAGCAATAAATCTTCATTTCACTCGGAAAATAATTTTAAAAAAACCCCACACATTTATATATGGCAGCTATGGTAATCAGATAGATATTAACACTTAAGTATCTTGTTTCAGGCAGATTGTGACGGATCAAAAGGAATGTAAAAATCTCAGTTTTCTTAGAGTGTTCAAATGCATATCAAATCGTGAATCGTTATTGAATTGGCCTATACTTTTCATTCATTCGACCAGTGTTCGAATATGCAGATGTGTGGGATGGGTGTGGTGGTAATGTTGAAAAAAGCTTGGAAGATATTCAAACAAACTGCAAGGACAAGAAAAGGAATGAGGTGTAAATCATTCGGGTATAAACTCAGAGTCCGGCTTTATGAAAGGTGGATAACTTTAATGCAGTGTTTAATTGAGTGTTCAAGTTAACCAAATGGTTACGTATTTTTCAAAAGTGATACATTCGTTAGCTATGCAATGACAATAGATACCGTCAACATAAGCAACATTCTTCGTCATAAAAGGGTTCAGTCGTATATTCCAACTTATTTCAAGTTCAAGTCTACACCCTGTATTTCCTACAGCTATACTTCTACTATTGCATCCAAACTTTTTAATTATAAACAAACTTTGCAGTGCTTAGATATAGACCATCTTATACGTAATCCACCAACATGTTCTTGTTCTTCATCTTCTTTCAACTACAGTCCAGCTGGACATGTCATTACTGGTGATGTTGATATAGTTGAAAATGAGGACCTCAAATCACTTATTCTTAAAGGTCCTAAATACAGAGAACCTCGGTCTTTTAATTGGTGACAGAACTTCATCTCTATTATGAGTTCTGTCGAAGATTGTGCCAGACGATGGGCTAAATGTGAAAAAGAAGAACTTGATACAGTGTTAGAATGGGTTAAAAGCATAAGAGGGATATTAAAATCCCGCATTAGACACATGAAAACAAAAGTACGTACCATCTATCCTTCTGTGGTTAGTAAACCAGAAGTGATAAAAGAATTAGATAGGTTACATGAGGAATATGTTTTGGTTCCAGCTGACAAAGCTAGTAACAACATTGTCTTTGTTTGTAAGGCTCATTATTAGAACTGTATTTTAAACGAACTTGGCATTAATTCCACTTTTGGTAATCATACTTATACTCCAACACCCTTTCAAAAGACGAAATTCTTCAAAACCATGCTTCAGTTTTAGACACATTTATTATCCCAGTCAATGGGTCGAATGAATATGAGTTACCGTACCTATACTGGATTCCTAAACTACATAAAAACCCTTACAAACAAAGATACATTGCTGGATCCAGTAAGTGCTCTACCAAGCCCCTATCTTTGCTCCTCACGAAAATGTTAACAGCTGTGAAGGAGAAACTTCAAACTTACTGTGCGACTACATATGCCAGAAGTGGTGTTAATCAAATGTGGATTCTAAAAAATTCTAAAGAACTTTTAGTAAACTTGAAATCACAGAATTTTTCCCAAATCAATAGCATTAAAACCTATGACTTTTCAACACTATACACGACCATTCCTCACGATAAATTAAAGACTAGACTTTTTGACATCATAGACAGTTGCTTCTTCAACAAAAACGGAAAACGGAAATATTCATATCTAGTGATCAGTCATTCAAAAACTTACTTTGTTAAACACCACTCTGATTCCACGCACAAGTACTCTGAAGTTGAAATAAAAAATATGCTAGAGTTCCTCATTGACAATATCTTCGTGGTCTTTGGTGATCAGGTCTTCCAACAGTCTGTTGGAATTCCCATGGGCACGAATTGTGCTCCTTTGTTAGCTGACCTGTTTTTATATTCATATGAAGCAGAATTTATTCAAAAACTTCTACGTGAGAAGAAAAAATCTCTCGCTGTGACCTTCAATTAGACTTTTAGATACATCGATGACGTTTTGTCTATTAACAATGATAGCTTTCATTCATATGTCGATTTGATATATCCCTGTGAGCTCGAAATAAAGGACACCACAGAGTCGTCCACTTCTGCTTCATATTTAGATATTTTATTGAAAGCAAACATTAACGGCAAACTAAAAACTCAACTGTATGACAAACGGGATGATTTCAGCTTCTCCATCGTCAACTTCCCACATTTATGTAGCAATATTCCATTATCACCTGCATATGGTGTTTATATATCTCAACTGATTCGATATGCAAGAGCTTGTTCTGGGTATAGTCAGTTTTTAAATCGAGGTAAGCTACTGACAAACAAGTTGATGGTACAGGGATTTCAACAGTCTCGATTGAAGTCAGCATTTCGCAAATTCTATGGTCGTTATAACGATCTAGTTCGTCAATACAACCTCGCATTGGGTCAAATGCTGTCTGACATGTTTCATAGCGATTGTTAAGCCGTTCTTGGCACACTGATTTTGACTGCGGATAACTCCGTTTACCTGATCAGGATATGGGGCTCACGGCGAGTGTGAACGGTCAACAGGGGATGCTTACTCCTCCTAGGCACCTGATCCCACCTCTAGTGTGTCCAGGGGTCCGTGTTTGCCCAACTATCTATTTTGTATTGCTTGTAGGAATTATGAGATTGATCACTGTTCGTTATCTTTACCTTGAATGCAATGACAACGTGTTAACTCTAACCCCGTTAACACATGTGATAAAACTTAACGTGAAGGTTTAAAATCTTAACACAGTGATTCAATATGGCTGTTCGATTATCACTTTTACCACCTCAAAGGAAAAATGTCTTCTCAAGCAGGGATGGATAAACGTTGAAAGAAGAAACAAATATAGGTTTGGAAGAGATAGGGGTGAATTAGTTGGAAAATTTGCTAAGGAATGACGTTGAGATGCCCACCAACTGAAGTAGTACAGCAGCAGGCAAAGCTTTACGTTAAAAGTAGTTTTCTTTAATTTAAAGGGAACAAATTATGTATTCTTTTGTTTTATGTATCAATGTTACTACGAATCCTATCAAAAATTATCCTAATACTTAAATTCATTGAGTATATGCTCCCACCTATGTAGGATATGAGAAGTGTACCGTTTGTAAGGCGGTGGTAGATGTGTCGGATATCATCGTTTGCAAAGCTGGGCAGTTCATCAAATGTTCAGTCACTGAAAGTTTAAGAACTTCAGTAAAGGAATTATCACAAAGTTACAATGCTGCATAGAATATTTTATGATTATGTAAATAATCCAGACTATTTGTATGAACGTGATGAGCATTACACAATATCTAATAACAAATATTAACTTGTAATTAATTCCAGATTTGGTAATCGTACTTATACTCCAGTTGTCCTTTCCAAAGATGACATTTTTCAAAATCATGCTTCCGTTTTATACATATTTAGTATCCCAACCAATGGAATGGATAAATATGAGTTCCCGTAGGAATACTGGATTCCTAAACTTTACAAAAGCCAAATGTTCTATCAAGTCCTATCTTTGCTCCTACATTGAATAAACATTACACGCATGCCCACGTAATTCATATAAATAAATATCATAATCTTGATAATAAATAGGTATAACAATTTTAACCCGGTTACATAATCAGTTACGTTTAAATATGCAAGGTGAAGATAACGAACAGTAATATCTGCTTTACAAATACAACCTTCAGTGTTAATTGATATGGTGCACAGTGAACAAATTATCTAAAATCTCTTACCAAACGAAGCATAAATTGCATGTAGAACACTTAAGTGTTCAGACTAAACATAAAAATGGAGTTGTTTGGGTTTGTGCTTTTGATCTTCGTTTTCCAACCAACCTTGAGTCTTTTCGAGAAAGATTGTGTGGATCAAGTGACAGTTACGAATTCGTCATCTTTGAATCAAGAATTCTTGGTAACTTTATTTAGCAACTGCAGTGTCACGCCTGTGTCTAAAATGCTAAGACACGATATCAAAGAACTTCTAGATGCCGGAACCAAACTTATCATCTATGAACTGAAGTTTCGAAACCATTCCGGAAAGATTCCGGGAGAATCGGAATCTGACATTTACAAACCTTTTCTTTGGGAAAGAAGTACTGGTCGGCATGGTCAAGGACTTCTGTTTTTGAAGACGGGTTTCGAAATACTTTCACTTTCAACTCTGAGTTACGGCACTGAAAATATGAAAGTAGAATTACAGGAAGAACCAATAGGATGCTTATTACAAAGGGATATAAAGGAAGTAGAGAAAGGTCTTCGACATATTTTACTGAATGATTTCCAAGAAATCTCACCAGACGGAGCTGGTGGTAGTCTTAGTGACAATGAACATGTCTGCAACATGCACATCAAAAATGTAAACAACAGGGCTGTTTTCTACCACGTGTGTTGTTCTAAAACTCCTAAAGGTAATATCGTATGTAGAGAACTTGTGAAAGACATATGGGTCCGTCTTTTATTCTACTGCATATATTTTATCAACTTCCTTGTCATTATGTTTTGTCCCTATCTTATACCCAAGGCGTGGTATCAAGACAAGTACAGAACTTTGAAGTACGAATTCAACTGTGATAACCAATTCCAAGTCAGAGTAATGAAGACTTACCGAAACAACCCGCCACCCATGGACAAAAATATTGTGAACATTGACGACCTGTCGCTAATGAATGCGTTTAAGGAACAGTTGGATGAGATGGATGAAGATACTGTTTATGCACTCACCCTTTCAAAGATACATCTCAACGTTAAGCATGAGCGTTTAATTCCTCCAAACGACGTTCCAGTTGGAATTATCAGATCCATTTACGATTCGTTTTTTCGTTGTCAAATCCGGGAAAGGGATTCTTTAAAACCATGTTGCAACCGTAATATGCTGGAACCTTTCAGAGGAACTCTGTTGATTATAAAACATTTAAAGTGGTATCACTGTTTACAAAAACTTATGTTCATTATTTCATGTATAGTGGTCATGATTCCATGGATTTTGAGAATAGCCATTTTCTATCGGTATGAATACAGTGAACACGATGATAAGGACAATGCTGCACGTGACCGCAAGTTAGCAGTCCACTTTGCATACTTTTCTGGCAGCATGTTAAGTTTTTTAACACCTGTTCATGGCATCTTTATTTTTTGCTATGTTGTCCTGATAGCAGACGGCGTTCTATTTGGACTTCTAGAATTGATAAGTTCAGAATTGAAACGAAACATTGAAATAGTTCTTCGAAAGTGCTTCGGAGACATGCATGAATCTTCGTATTCGAGATCATTCGGACGGGCTATAAAAACTTTGCTTTATCCATTCAAGGAGTGTGGAGTTTTCGCTTTTTTCATCATAGCAATATACTGGATGTTCGTTTTACCAGTTATTATCATGGTTCTAGCATTTTATTGCATACCAACACTTAACATCGCGTTGCGATTACTGTGTCATCTGATCATTGTGATACTCCCAAATTTTAAATGTGTAACCAGATTGAAAGAGAAAATGGGCGAATATGACCTTCCCAGAAGAGAAACTGTTGCTCGTCTGTCTACAATAGCCAGTGGTGGCTTTCGTGCTGTACAATTTATTGCCATTCTATTGAGCATATTAGCGTTGGTCTCCTGTGTAATTTTAGCTGTTGAGGTAATTGTTTTCTTCGTTGAGATGATAGTCTACACCTTGATTGGTGTCATTCTCAATGCTTCTCAAACTCTGAAATACGTTTCCTTACTCTTCATGTTGTCGCTGTATGCTCGAGACTGCTTTGGTAGTGTTACTCAGAAATATCAAACTTTTAATCAAGTCATTCACAAGACACTTCTCGGAAGAGCGAAAGAACAGGTAGACAAGGTGGCATGGCAGACGGAAGACAGTCAACCGAATACTGCCTTCCAGATCAGCGTTGATGACCATGAAGACAAGGCTCTACCGATGGACCCCTTCCCTCACATGTCTAATGGCGTCCTGAAATGGAGAGTTCCACGTGTTCTGTTATTCTTAGATAATCACGATAAACCTCACATTACTCGAACATTCTTTTTCAAATCCGCCTACATTGATCACGTGGGTTGTCCTGGAAGTCTATACAAAAACTTAGTGAGTGCCCTGCGTCAGTTTTTGACAATTATTCTATTTCTTTTGTTTGTGATAATTGTTGTAATGGCCTTTGGAAACGAATACTCAGTTTCTGGTGTTAATCAAATGCTGGCCACACTCGCCGGAGGTTTTCTACCATGGGTTTTCCGCAACATTCTCTTCAAGCCTCCCGTTGACGTGGAAGTAGACACCTCTAGTCTGAGGTTTCAAAATCTCTTTGATGACGCAATAAAGAATTACAGACAGAACTGGCCGGTAGCTGATATTATTGCAGATTCAAAGGAACGTGAAAGTGAAGATGTAGGAACAATGGGGAATTGTTCTGCTAAAGGGTTTTCTGCTTACATGGACACTGGAAGTGTCACAATGTTAAACGAGGAATTAGTCCGTGAGAGAGAAAACAACATATTGATTGTGAACATGTCATCTAGGGTAAAACGTAAACGTGACATAATAGATGTTTGATGGGTAGATTCTTCCTTCTTTTCAATTGAACGTTATATTGTGTTTAATATTGAGGGTCTCTTTATGGTATATCTCAAATTACTTTATTGAGATTTTTTCTTTGACATACAGCGAAATCGGTAACTTGATGGCTTTTGTACATATTGGAATGGCAATATGACTTACATAAAATGTCACCCACATTCTCCCTTTCTTGGTATTCCATATATATTTGTTTATATCCATGATGTACACATGCAAAACTTCAGATTATGAAATAGAGTATTGAACAGGAAATATGGATGGATACATATCGGGTGTAGAATTTATATTTTTTTTTATTTTGCAATGCTTATGTAATATTATCTGTATTTGACACACAAATTAAATTCATTTTCTTAGCTATTTGTATGGTGTATTTGTCGAAATAATAATAAAACTATGTAATATTCAGTTAATTGATCTTAAGGAGTACAGAAGATGTATTGCTCAAATTAAGCTGTGAAAAAATTTGTTTCGCTTGAAAATTTTCATACATAGTATAAACTCTGTTTTCAACATATGAATATGAAACCAGATGAAACCCTACACAAGCGCGGGAAATCAGAATTAAATGATATTCCAACGAGTAAGTACTTTTTAATACGTGTTTGAATTGTTGCACATATTATTTGAATGAGCGATATCTTTGATTGAAATGAATTTAAGAGCATTCTAAAAATATATTTTAATAATTTTGTGCATTAGTTATGTTATATCTATTGGTATCATAGACAGTGATTAACACCTGCTTATTAAGAAGTCACTTGGAGCTCCAAATTAAATGTTTTTCATGTAACATAACTGAACTCTCTCCGTATTAAAAATAGATAATGATTTTACGAATGCAATCGTAATGTCTCATGCCGAATAGTTGACCAAAGACAAAATGAACGGTCGTTCATAATTTCAATATTTATAAATCAGTATTGTGAATGTGTTTATAATAGTAGTTTTTGTCGTGTGCGACAATTTAAGGTAAAATTTTGAATACGTGTCGTTTCTTCTCGTCAAACGCAATAATTGAAAACATAATGCACTATATGAATGCCAAACAGAAAAACTCCTATATTGTAAACAGTGGCCTGATTTTTTTGACATTTTTAAGTAGTGTACAACCTAATTTCGGTAGAATGTTGAACTTGTAAGGCGCACACTTCCCAGAACAGTCCTGGACCACTCGATATCTGACATAGTCATCACAAAACATATTCAACCAAAATAAAGAAAAACCTTTTCGTGTTTTTCCAAGTGTCTTTACATGTAAAACTTATACGGTACCAATTTTGATGCACCAGATGCGCATTTCGACAAATAATGTCTCTTCAGTGATGCTCAACCGAAATGTTTGAAATCCGAAATAACAATGAAGTTTTAGAGCTATTATATGGAAAAACAGTGTGCCAAAAAAGTGGAGTCAAATTCGTCTAAGGATAATAGCTATGGATGAGGGAGATAATCCTTAATTTTGAAATGTCAGTATATCAATATTTAAACTGTTGATAAATTATTACACAAAGTCGTAACATTGACTTCTATAATCACAGGAAAAAATAATAACATTTAAAATATCAGATCAATATCGTATTTTCTCGGAAGGGGGATGTCCTTCGTTGAATGGGATATAAATAGATAAAATAATTATAAATCTTCATAAAATGATAAAAATGGGCCTAAAACTATTATAAGTATAACACCGAAACCTACACAATTTTATGCTGATCTTATTGTAAACAAATCGCATCTTCTCGACTTGTCGGAAAGGACCAAATTTGGTATGTAGCATCTGTAGGTGAAGGCGATTGGAAATTGTAAATTTCATGACCTCCCCCCCCCTGCCCCCGGGGGCCTTAATTTTGGGGTAAAACTGCAAAATTGAATTTCTTTTAAAATCGACTTCTTTACACCTGGGCACCTAGCAGAGAAAAGTGAGTATATAGTAATGATGAGCAACGAAGCTTCTACCAAAATTGTAAATTTCATGATCCCCGGGGTAGGGTTGTGACCCCAGGGTGGGGCCAAACTTACTTTATAGTGTCTATGTGTAAAACACTTAAATAACATCTCCTTTCGTGCTAGTGATACTAAATTAAAACTAAACTGATATTAAGAAAGAGCAGGTAGTCCTTTACCAAAATTGTCAATTTGATGATACCAGGGGTAGGGGTTTTGGTATCAGGGTGGGGCCAAAACGGTCAGTTATCAAATGTGTGAACAATACACATTTTTAACTCCTTCTTGATAATCGTCATTCCAATTCTCTTCAAATTTGGTATGAAGCATCTTTGGAACAAGTGGGGAGTAAATTCTATATATGTAAATTTCATGCTCTCTGGGGTAGGGGTTGTGACCCCAGGGTGGGGCCAAACTTACTATATAGTGTAATAATATCTTCTTTAGTGCTATTGAAGCTAAACTGAAGCTAAATGGATATTTCGAAAGAGCAGGTAGTCCTTTACCAAAATTATAAATTTGATAATCCTAGGGGTAGGGGTTTTGGTATTAGGGTGGGGGCAAAATGGTCAGTTATCAAATGTATGAACAATGGACATCTTTAAGTTCTTCATAACTACCAGTCGAATTATTTTCAAAATTGGTATGAAAAATCTTTGGAACGAGGGGGGCATAAATTGGAAATTTTAGGATTCCTGCACCCTTGGGGCCCTAGGGGCGGGGGAAACTGCTAGAAGTTGAACAATTTTCGAAAATCTTCTTCTCTACAACCGCACATGTTCAAGAAAAATTAAATGCATAGTGATGTAGAGCAGGATAGCCTCTACAAAAATTGTAAATTTCATGATCCAAGGGGTAGGGGTTGTACCCCAGGGTGGAGCCAAACTTGGTATAGAGTGTTTATGTGTAAATAAATAAACATCTATTTTAGTGTTTATTGATACTAAATTGAAATTAAATGAATGTTTAGAAAGAACAGGTAGTCCTTTACCACAACTGTAAATTTGATGATCCCAGGGGTAGGGGTTTTGGAATTAGGGTGGGGCCGACCTTAATATATAGTATGCATGTATAAGTTTGCTGATCTGTATAAAATCTAAATGCATTCAATGGAATAGCAGAAAATAGTGTACAACAAAATTGTATTTTTCACAACCCAGGGATTTGACTCTAAGATGGGTCCAAGTTAGTCATATCTTTTAATGTTTTGATGTTAATACACCTATTATATTATGTACAGCCTTTCATCAGTGTATGCACTTTTGAGGGTATTGAAGTTCTAAGAATTCATCTTGTTTTATACTGTTGCTGAACATTAGAATTTAGCTTAGCTATTCAGAACAGGATATTTTTTCTAGATTTCATAGCCCTTAGGAGTAGTGATACTTCTTCACTAGTACTCAGGTGACCGATGAAGCCTGTAGGCCTCTTGTTAAACTTCATGCCATTCCCATAGACGTCAAATATTTTGAAACTGAGTGTGCTCTAGAACTTCGGGCTTTCTGTATTTTTTCCCTTATTTGTTATTTTGACATGTTTATATATAAAGTTGGAAACATCACTCTCGGGTTTGATATTCACAATTATAATTAACGAAATGAAAAGGGTTTGTTTCTGTCAAAACAATGATATATCTTAATAACACCCATCGACATCACTTCCACCCACATACCAGCTGATCAAGGAAAGACAACTCCTATACTACTCTTAATTTACAACTACCTGGTCAGGAATTGCATTGAAAAAATAACATTTTATGAAGATTTTCTTTTCTTTTTTTATTGTCTGAATTGGACACAGATTTTGCATTGTTCCTTTTCAAAAAGGGAAAGATAAACCTGCATTGAAATATCATTTGTATACATAATCAAGGACGTACTAGACGTTTCTGACATTATCTATGAAGTTATTGATAGGAAGACTTCTTGTATGATTTTAAACATTGATTCAAATTTTTAATTGTAGTAATATTATCACACTCAATATATTGGCCTGGTTAGTTTATTTATTAGATCCCCTAGCTAGTGCTTAATGCAAGGGTTCCGGGTTCGATGCCTCATTCTCCTAATATTTTTTCTTTCTTTCTTTGCTACAGTTATGGCCAGTTAAAGAAGACTTTACATTTTTATTTGCAACAATCAGCAACTATCACAATATGCTAACTCTACAACGAATATGGCGCTATAAACCCAACTTTCCACATGCGGAGCGAACGCTCTACCTTTAAACCACAGAAAATTCTTAGGATGAGGTGAATACTCCAAGTGAAGCAAGCAGTAACAAGAAAGTCACACCAACAAAATCCATTTGTAACAAGAGAGTCAGACTCAACGGATACCCATTTGGAGAGTTTAGAAAAGAGATGTATTTTTGTTTATGTTCTATACATTTTTCGGTTTGTATGGAGTTTATTAAACGAAAAATCATACATCTTTCCATTTTACTTTTTGTCATGTGTATTGTGCAGTAACTTTCAAATTTAAACTTATCTTATGACTTATTTCCACACACGTTTCCATGCCATGCAATAACTTATAGAATTTGAACTTTATAGACACGCCTATTGATATGACAGACATATGTGGGGAAATTCCTTGATTTTAGTCATCAAAGAAAATACACCGTATCAATACCACATGTAATATACAGAAGATAGATGATGTAAACACTGACAGCAGGTAATAAAGGTACGCTTTTACAGTCAGATACTCTCATTTGACATTACGAATCTTTTAAAAAATTATAGGTTTTGAAGTGATGACATATCCCATGGAAACGAATCCCAATCAATAATAACAACTGACTTCAACAATGTATTTGTCGCATTAAACAAAACGATAGATGGGTTCAAAAGTCACACTAGTCAGTGTAGTATTTTAAGTCTCATTTGATAAGTATTCCCTCATGTAGGATCGACGCCAGCTTTTGGTGACGTGCCACACGTTGTGAACTACTTAGGGTACTCGAGACAGTAGTGGTGGTTGTTTATCGCGCCAACACCTTAGTGTAAACATTCACACACAGAAATATAATATATGTAATCCAATATTCATTCAAATAAAGTTTAAAAGAATGAAATAACAAAAAAACATTCACCTTCATTAATCTTGTTGAACTATTGGAGAGTGTGATTTGGAAGTTAGATATATGGATTACTTAACATTTGTCTTACATCTGTCAAGATCAACACATGGGCTTTATTGAAACCACTTTGTGTACAAAATATGCACTATCGTACGCACTGCTTTTGAAGGACATTCTTTTAAATGATGGTCGACTAGTTTAATCAATATCAGATGCACAGATGGTCAGTAACATATCCTGCTGTAAAGTGTACCATGTTTGAGTTTGAAATTGTCCAATAACCACCATACGCTGTGTTTAAGTTTCCACACCTCACCATTGACGTGGTCAGCATGCATCTATTCCTAGACTTCTGATTATTATTATTATGCTAAATTTAAAAATGTTGAATATGATAACATAACAGCGAGGTACATACATGTACATATGAATGAAATTAAGATACATATATTTTGTTGAGTAAACCATATGTTATAAATTAATAAGAAATGTGACACATTAGATTTCATACACAAAATTGAATTATATTATTGACCTATGGAATACAGTATAAGCAGTCAGAATAGATTAGGTTGCTTTTACTAACAAGAGGCCCAGGGGCCTTAAAGGTCACCTGAGTATCATGTAACAACCTTCCAATGTTTGAATTAGGTTTGTGTTTAAATATAAGAATTTTACTTTTGGATGGAAGAAACATTGAATAGCTATGTGGTCAGTCCCGCCTTTGCACCAGAACCCCTGACCCAGCGGCCATAAATTTCAGTTTTGAAAGAAGTATCCTTGATCATCATTATCATACTATTAGTTTGTCTACTTAATATCCAGCAGCAGAGGAGAATATTTTCAAAGAAATAAAATGCATTTTCACTATATGATCAATAGGGCCATGAATTTCACAATTTTAAAAGAGGCATCCTTGCTCATCCTAACCATGCTATTGGTTTGTCTACTTAATACCCAAAGACAGAGAAGAAGATTTTCAAAGAAATAATGCATTTTCACTATATGACTTATAGAGCCCCACCCTAACACCAGAACCCCTGATCCAGGGGCCATGAATTTCACAATTTTTAACAAGAGGTACTGTGAGCAATGCTCACTAAGAATACCCCCGCTTACCCCAATCTACAAAAGGGTGTTGGTAATAGGTATAAACTACCTCTTTTCTGAGTGTTGCTACTTCGATGTCCAGTGCGACTGACCTTTGACCTTTTGACCCCAAAATCGATAGGGAACATCTAAATCCCATGGGTAGTCCATATGTTTGATATGGTGACTGTAGGTGAAAAGGATAACGCTTTAGAGCCCGGAAACCATATTGCTACTTCAATGTCCAGTGCATTTGACCTTTGACCTTTTGACCCCAAAATCGAAAGGGAACATCTTCATCCCATGGGTAGTCCATATGTATGATATGGTGACTGTAGGTGGAAAGGATAACACTTTAGAGCCCGGAAACCATATTGCTACTTCGATGTCCAGTGTGCTTGACCTTTGACCTTTTGATCCCAAAATCGATAGGGAACATCTTCATCCCATGGGTAGTCCATATATATGATATGGTGACGGTAGGTGGAAAGGATGATGCTTTAGAGCCCGGAAACCATTGCATCTACAGACGGACGGACGGACAGACGGACAATTCGATTCCAGTATACCCCCCACAACTTGTTGCGGGGGGTATAAAGAGGCATCCTTGCTCATCATTACCATGCTATTAGTTTGTCTACTTAATACCCAGAGACAGAGAAGAAGATTTTCAAAGAATTTCTACATTTTCACTATATGATCAATAGAGCCCCACCCTAATACAAGAACCCCTGCCCCAGGGGCCATGAATTTCACAATTTTGGTAGAAGGCTCAACGCTCGTTATAATTATGCCCACAGTTTGGCTTCTTGATGTCCAGGAGAAAAGAAGAATATTTTTTAAAATTACACTCATTTTGATGGTTTTTGCCCCACCCCTCAGGCCCCAGGGGGGCAGGGACCACGAATTTCACAATTGTTGTTCCCCTCCATACACAGATGCTATATGCCAAAATTGGTTGAAATTGGTTCCGGGGTTTCAGAGAAGAAGCTGAAAATGTTCAAATGTTAACGAACGACGCACGACGACGGACAAAAACAAATAGCAATAGGTCACCTGAATGAATTCAGGTGACCTAAAAATCTTAAATGAATCTTGCTCTTGCTGGGTTTCGTACATTTCAAATATTGGTCCAATGCGTTGTTTTATTGCCATATACAGCTGTGTGTCTTTGTGAAAACTGGAGCTCAGCAGTGGTGGTGATTCCTTGTTATTAATATTGATGTTATTTGGAAATAAGCTCCTCTACTGAAATGAAACACTGTATTGTACTTAACACTAATTTATATAGTATCAAGTTCATCAGGACTAAAAAAAACATGGACTCAGTGACAGGATTTGTTTGATTTTAAATAATGTTAGTGTATTGAACTAAATTTTGCTTAACATTTTTTATATTTTGATTGATAGTGATTTAATGTTAAAGTTTACGTTTAAACATTAGTTTAATGCTCACAATGAACTTGCTAGTTATTGCTGTCATATTCCGTCTCTTGAAATGCAAAGCTAGAAAATCAAATAGACCAGCATAGGGTATTTCTTGATTGTCTTTCGAATTTTACAATGTTAGAATGTTTGAAATGAACTCGCGTCTGACATGTAACGAAAGGGTATGCTGTGAAACTGAGAATTCTGTTACATACTGTGCAAAAAGAAAAACGACGAGGGTAGTGTCCTTTGAAATAGTGAAGTTTTAACATTCAATTCAAGATAATTGACTCAGATATTGAAGCAACAATTATTTTGTTTATTCTTACTTTGTGGATCTTTTGTAAACAATTTCCCTTTTCAAAGCAGAACTTAGAAGGAAAAAAAATCTGAAGCAGTGAATTACAATTTCAGAACTCTTAAACATCCATATCTCCAATATTGAATGGCTTTATATACAATCTGAAATCACATGTGAAACTTTCAACCAGCCGGCATGATCAAGAAGTTATTTTAGGGCTAAGCGATGTTCGAAGTATGTCTTAGGACATACCTAATTAATCTTAAGTCAGTTACTTAAAACCATCGAAAATTGACGGCCTCGCTATAAGTTCGTCCTAACTTTAGGACAGGGTAAATAATCTAAGTTTGTAAACATGCCGACAGTCATTATAGTGATGAAAAGATCTCACAGAAAACGTGAGAGGATATTTAGAGACATTGACAACCCCAATATTACTTAAATGATGATGCTATCGTAAGTGTAGTTTTTCATAATCTTTGATCATCCATTAATGACAAAGTTTTGGAGATGATACTACAGAGTTCCACTTTGTGATCACGTACATTGTCAATATCATTTCCATTTTATACAACTGGTTCTCAGATAATTACCAGGGATGTTCACGACATATCTAGAACTAGTGTAGGCTGAGTCCTTAGTGATATGAACCGATGCCTCATACATCTCATTCTAAACACGTGGTAAAGGTAAGCAATGATGGCTGCGAACCAAAGATGACAAAATCGTCAATGTTTTCAATTTCTTGTCGCATATGTAATGACAACAACTTAAATAAATACCACCGTTTCCTCTCTCTAGACGATGTAGATCGGCCACGTTTGTGTGCTGTCCGAAATTCCTTTTGAAAAGATAACATTCTATTGGACAGTTAATTTTAACATATTTGAAAAGCTACAATCGTCAAGGGTTTGTGTGGAGGGTACGTAATCACAAAACCTTGACTTGTGAGGGTGTCCAAAATCATTCTTAACTTCTCTACGATTTTAATGCTGCTATTGATTAGACACACACAGGCATAAAGTCACCTCTCGCCGTTTTAACGATTTAATTTACAAATATATGTAATAAGGTTGGATGCTGTTTGACGTGTTTCATACGAAGGCTGGTTTTCACTACGGATTAAACTGTTTATCTGAGCAAGATATAGGGATCATGGCGGGTTTGACCAGTCAATAGGAGATTCTTACTCCTCCTAGGCATACGATCCCATCCCTGGTAGACTCTTAATTTTCTATTCCTTACAGGGACACTTTTTTGTAAATAGGGAAAACTCTGATTGAAGGTGTGTATGACATTGATTTAATTTCATGAATGTAGTATCTAAATTAGCTACAGTAATGTGGCCCTCTCTGACTTCTTTTTGGGAGGACTACAAGTCGTTAGGATCTTCGTCATTGTGCAGATGCAGAAGTGATTCACTCCCGCGACATTTTGATCATTCTAAACATTTTATGGTTTTCTATGTTTAAAAAGAGCTATTTAAAATTGAAATATTTGAAGAAAAAAACATATAGATATGCACTAATCATGCTTAGTCTGAATTCCAATTTTGAATGTTTTCCACTGATAATTTATGCTTACATCATTTTATGTCTTATTAACCTTCCTCAAAACATACTGAATCATAATGTAAGTGTTTCATTCTCACACATGTCACTCCATATATTGACAAGGTCGTGTTCCCCATTATTAAGAGAAAAGTGTTCAGGTCTATCAAATGATAAAATAATCACAAAATCTATAATCTCATGTTGCAATTTAAGGCACGAAATCCTCTCATCAGTGGTCATGCACGGTCAGCTAGATTTTACGTTCTGTAAAACAAAAACCTATATATAATGAAAACAAAATGCTACTCGAAATATTTGCACGTTGAAGTTTGCAGTGAAACGTTAAAATGTTACAGGTGGTTTATCTGCTGATTTGTATGGTTGTCTTGTCTCGATCTGACTGTCCGTGTAAGAATGAAATAAGAAACTACAACATCTGCACGAATTCTGCCAACTCATGTGGTCTTCACCTCAGCGAATTTGAAGAGTGCATAAAGGACAGATTTACTTCTATGGAGACCAAGATAAATGCCTTGAAACACGCTAATGGAAATATCCCAGGTTTGTGTAATCAATAATATAATAGATGTACAATTAAAAACAAAATGTATTCATGCTCTATGATTTTATTTCATAAACTTACTGAAGTAAACTTTTAACAGACACCCAGATGAGACAAGCGTTAAGTTTAAGAATAATTAACTTACTAGTCAATTTAACTTTGTAGTCTAAATCATGTTGTTCAAACATTCAGGTATAAAGCATGTCTCTTTCATGGCTCAACCATCCTCAAATCTAAAATTGGCGCCTGGGAATTTCGTTAAGTTTGGAGGTGTTACAACCAATAAAGGTAACGGATACGACGGCAAGACTGGTGTGTTTACTGCCCCTGTAGCAGGAAGTTACTCCTTTACTCTTAACATTGGTATGCCTACACCCTCCAGAACATCGGACTACTTGAGGCTGCAGATACTGCATAATGAAAAGCAAGTTGGATATTGGTGGACTAGATGGGTAGGAAAATGGGTCAAGATCTCCGAAAATGTTCTTCTTGATATGAAGAAGGGCGAAAAAGTACGGATCAAGGTGTACACATGGCCAAGAGAATTTCAGTATATCGCTAGCGGGATGCATTCCAACTTCAATGGATTCTTAATACAATAACGGAAAATATTTATGTATTGATTCTCAAAAGAACATTTTACGAATAAATATTTTGGAAGCATCAGCCTAATTGTTTTTACATATTTCATTTATTTCCAACAAAACGGTAAAATGAAAGGTGAAGATAACAAACAGTGATCAATCTCATAACTCCCATAAGCAATACAAACTAGAAAGTTGGGCAAACACGCACCCCGGGATATACCAGAGATGGGACGGATACAACAGTAAGACTGGTGTGTTTACCGTCACTGTAACAAGAACCTACTCCTTTACTCTTAACGCCTAGGAGGAGTAAGCATCCCCTGTCGACCGGTCACACCCACCGTGAGCCCTATATGTTGATCAGGTCGGTAAACGGAGTTATCCGTATTCAAAATCAGTGTGCCAAGAACTGTCTAACAATCGATATGAAACACGTTAGACAGCATTTTACCCAATGATAGGTTGTATTGCCAAACTAGGTCACTGAAAATGAGTAATCCTCACCAATATTGTTTTCCAATTACGGCCATAACCATTGAAGTAAATTCTTTGTTAAAGCGCAGCCATCTCATATATTACCTTCTAAAAAAATATCAGTGCAATTTCAGTCACTAGCGCATTGAGATTGATCACTGTTCGTTATCTTCACCTTGCATTGAAGAAAATGTTTAAATACATCCGAAGTGGTCAATAAACATTTCTTTCTAGAACAGAAGTATTATAGCGTGTCATTGAATTAGTATAGTAATCTTAATTCTCTATTTACGGCACAACCTTCTATGATTCTTCATAATGAAAAATATCAATCAACAAACAGTGGTCGATTCATAAAATTCAATCAAAATTCAAACATAACGATACACTAGACGTGTGACCCGGTGCAAAGAAGGAAGAGTTAGCATCCCCTGTTGAGGAGTAAGCATCCCCTAATGCCAAAAGGGATTTACAATTATCTTACGAATTGATAGCAATGCGATAACTAATCTATGAAATACAAGGAAATAACGTGAATGTGATGGGACTCTTTCTCAATAACCAAAGATGGAAACGCAGTCATGGACATCGTTCATATAAAAGACCAAGTATAAATGATGTCACGTTTGATTCACTTTTGCCTTACGTCAACAGACAATTAGGTCCACATCATATTCGTACAAAACTTTACTCTGTTTCATTGAGAGTTTTACAGACGTTATTTGAAGAAGCTATGGCTAGTCTATACTTGGATTTTTCAACACCTGAATAAAGACTGAACTCTATGATTATGGATGTTGTCCATCACAGGCTCTTTAAACCAGCACGGACCATTGATGATATTCCTTTCAAATCATTTTGCCAGTTCCTTAAGCTCCAATTTACAAGCAAAGGAATAGATGCCGTCAACATAAGCAACATTCTTCGTCATAAAGGGTTCAGTCGTGTATTCCAACTTATTTCAAGTTCAAGTCTACACCCTGTATTTCCTACAGCTATACTTCTGCTATTGTATCCAAACTTTTTAATTGTAAACAAACTTCGCAGTGCCTAGATATAGACCATCTTATACGTAACCCACCTACGTGTTCTTGTTCTTCATCTTCTTTCAACTATAGTCCAGTTGGACATGTCATTACTGGTGATGTTGATATAGTTGAAAATGAGGACCTCAAATCACTTATTCTAATAGGTTCTAAATACAGAGGACCTCTGTCTTTTAATTGGTGACAGAACTTCATCTCTATTATTATCTTTAATGATCAGGTCTTCAAACAGTCTGTTGGAATTCCCATGGGCACGAATTGTGCTCCTTTGCTAGCTGACCTGTTTCTCTATTCATATGAAGCAGAATTTATTCAAAAACTTCTACGTGAGAAGAAAAACCTCCTGATGTAGCCTTCAATTCGACTTTTAGATATATCGATGACGTTTTGTCTATTAACAATGATAGCTTTCATTCATATGGCGATTTGATATATCCCTGTGAGCTCGAAATAAAGGACACCAGGGTCGTCCACTTCTGCTTCATGCTTAGATATTTTATTGAAAGTAGACATTAACGCAAAATGACAACTCAATTGTATGCCAAACGGGATGATTTCATCTTTTCCATCGTCAACTTCCCACATTTATGCAGCAATATTCCATTATCATCTGCATATGGTGTTTATATATCTCAACTGATTCGATATGCAAGAGTGTGTCAAGAAGGGCCTAACAATCGGTATGAAACATGTCAGACAGCATTTGACCCAATGATAGGTTGTATTGACGAACTAGATCGTTATAACACCATATAATTTGCGAAATGTTTACTTGAATCGAAACTGTTAAAACCCTTGTACCATCAACTTGTTTGTCAGTAACTTTCCTCGATTTAAAAACTGACTATACGCAGAACAAGCTCTTGCATATCGAATCAGTTGAGAGATATAAACCCCATATGCAGGTGATAATTGAATATTGTTACATAAATATGGGAAGTTGACGATGGAGAAGCTGAAATCATTCCGTTTGTCATGCAGTTGAGTTGTCACTTTTGCCGTTAATATCTACTTTCAATAAAATATCTAAGCGTGAAACAGAGGTGGACGACTCTGTGGTGTCTTTTACGTGAAATAATTAGAATGTGACATTTGCTTCTCTGGTTCCGCGCCCGTTTTCTCTATACATAAAAATTATTCGTCACTACATAATACTTTCATAAGTTATTGTGCATTTGATTTTGATGTTACAAGCTCTTATTTTCGTTTTCTTATTTAACAATATTTTATTGCTGTTTTGTTGTTAGGTCACCTGAGTAAATTTAGGTAGCCTATTGCAATTGGTCTCCGTACGGCGTCGTGCGTTTAAAACTTCTTCCCAGAAACTACCGGGCCAATTTTGATCACATTTGGTACGTAGCATCTGTAGGTGAAGGAGACCGAAAATTGTAAATTTCATAACAGCCCCCACCCTAAGGGGCCTTAATTTTGGGATAAAAACTGCAAAATTCATGTATTTCTCTAAAAAATATTCTTCTTTACTCCTGGGCATCTAGCAGAGAAAGTGAGTATAAAGTAATGATGAGCAAGGAAGCTTCTATCAAAACTGCAAATTTCATGATCCCCGGGATAAGGGCTGTGACCCCCAGGCCAGGGCCAAGCTTGCTATATAGTGTTTATGTATAAAACACTTAAATAACGTATCCTTTAGTGCCATTGATACTAAATTAAAACTAAATGGATATGTAGAAAGAAGATGT
The DNA here is from genome assembly GCF_947568905.1 of Ostrea edulis. Lineage (NCBI taxonomy): Eukaryota > Metazoa > Mollusca > Bivalvia > Ostreida > Ostreidae > Ostrea > Ostrea edulis. The sequence continues at coordinate 5,677,586 of NC_079170.1, read as the reverse complement.
AGTCCTTTACCAAAATTGTAAATTTGATGATCCCAGGGGTAGGGGTTTTTGGTATCAAGGTGGGGCCAAAATGGTCAGTTATTAAATGTTTGAACAATAGACATTTTAAAATTCTTCTTTATGATTATCACTCCAATTCTTTTCATTTGGTATGAAGCGTCTTTGGAGTAAGTGGGGTATAAATTCTAATGTTTAGGATCCTTGCACCCTTGGGGCCCTAGGGGCGGGGCAAAACTGCTAGAAAAATAATCAATTTTCAAAAATCTTCTACTCAAGAACCGCACACGTTTAAGAAAAACTAAATACATAGTAATGTAGAACAGGAAGGTTTCTACCACAATTGTAAATTTCATTATCTCTGGGGTAGGGATTCTGACCCCAGGGCGGGGCCAAACTTACAATATAGTGTTTATGTGTAAAACACTTATATAACATCTTCTTTAGTGTCATTGATGCTAAATTGAAACTAAATAGATATTGCGATAGAGCATGTAGTCCTTTACCCAAATTGTAAATTTGATAATCCTTGGGGTAGGGGTTTTGGTATTAGGATGGAGCCAAAATGGTCAGTTATTAAATGTGTGACTAAAAGACATTTTTAACTTCTTCTTGATAACTATCATTCCAATTCTTTTTAAAATTGGTATGAAACATTTTTGGAACAAGGGCGACATCAATTGGAAATATCAGGATTTGTGCACTCCTGGGACACTAGGGGCGGGGCAAAAACTTCCAAAATTGACAAATTTTCAAAAATATTCTTCTCTACAACCGTACATGTTCAAGAAAAACAAAATGCATAGTGATGTAGAGCAGGATGGTCTCTACCAAAATTGTAAATTTGATGAAACCTGGCGTAGGGGTTGTGGCCCCAGGCTGGTCCGAAACGTGCTATATAGTGTTTATATGTAAAACAAATAAATAGCATCTTTTTGTGTTATTGATACTAAATTGAAACCAAATAAATATCTAGAAAGAGCAGGCAGTCCTTTACCAAAACTGTAAATTTGATTATTCCAGGGATAGGGGTTTTTGTACTAGGGTGTGACCGAACTTAATATATAGTATACATGTGTAAGTTTGCTGATCTGTATAACATTTAAATGCATACTTAGGAATAACAGAAAATGGTGTATTTCACAACACAGGGTTTTGACTCTAGGATGGGTCCAAGTTAGTCATATCTTTTAACGTTTTAATGTTAATACACCTATTATATTATGGAAAGCCTTTCATAAGCATATGCACTTATGAAGGCATTGAAGTTTTAAGAATACATCTTGTTATATTGGGCTAATGGCGGGTGTGACCGGTCGACAGGGGATGCTTACTCTTCCTAGGCACCTGATCCCACCTCTGGTGTGTCCAAGGGTCCGTGTTTGCCCGACTAACTATTTTGTATTGCTTATAAGAGTTATGAGATTGATCACTGTACGTTATTTTCGCCTTTCATACTGTTGCAAAACATTAGAATTTAGCTTAAATATTCAGAACAGGATATTTTTTCTAGATTTCATTACCCTTGGGAGTAATGATACTTTTCCACTAGTACTCGGGTGACCGATAAGGCCTGTGGGGGTGGTAATACTTATTTACTAGTATCCAGGTGACAGATTCACGCCATACCCATAGACGTCAATTATTTTGTGTATAAAGGAAAAATTAAAACTGAGCCTGCTCTGGAACGTCGGAGTTTCTGTATTTACTTTTAAGATTTGACTCGTATACACACCGTAGACTGGGCCCATATGTTTCCGTACTGATAGAAATTTCTAACTTTATTGATCATTAAATTAATTTCTAGTTCGTTTGTATAATGAGGACATAAAGAAACTATTTCTTCCCGTATTCGTAATTTTGACATGCTTATATCTACTGATTTGTATGGTTGTCTTGTCTCGATCTGACTGTCCGTGTAAGAATGAAATAAGAAACTACAACATCTGCATGAAGTGTGCCAACTCGTGTGGTCTTCACCTCAGCGAATTTGAAGAGTGCGTAAAGGACAGATTTACTTCTATGGAAACCAAAATAGAGGTTTTCAAAGAAACTAGTCCAAATTGTCCAGATTTGTTTAATCAATATAGATGTAGAAAAAAATGTTTTCTAAAACATTGAAATCAAATTTCTAAATTGAACAATATTATCGCAGCCAATACGTTTCCCTGTTTCGAATTGTACAGACTAATGTACTACATAACATTATTTTCTTTAATAATAATTGACACGTGTATTTGATTTTGTCATTTACTTTCACTTTCTCAGCAATACCTTTCCCTGTTTCGAATTGTACAGACTAATGTTCCACATAACATTATTATTGACACATGTATTTGATTTTGTCATTACTGTGTTATAGATGTGTCCTATCAAGCCCCCCCCCCCAGCCCCCCCCCCCCCGGCACTCTAGGCGAGGATTAAGATGGGGTACTTGATAATAAAAGAAAAAGAAAATTAGGCTTAGATCTATATAGTTTTAAATGCTTTTCAAATGATTCCAAAACGATATTGTGATTTTCTTTAATTTCATATAACTTCATTGTTGTCAATTTACTAGAACAAAGAAAAAATATCTAAATTTTATATTGGTTTTGTAGGATTGATTGATTGATTGTTTAACGTCCCTCTCGAGAATATTTCACTCCTATGGAGACGTCACCGCTGTCGGTGAAGGGCTGCAACATTTAAGCCAATGTTAGACGCCTATGACCATTGAGGAGGGAGGATCTTTATCATGCCACACCTGCTGTAACACGGGACCTCGGTTTTTGCTGTCTCGTCCGAAGGACCGCCCCATTCAGTCGCCTCTAACGACAAGCAAGGGCCACTGGGGACGTATTCTAACCCGGATCCCCACGGGATGGTTTTGAAGGATGGTTATACGAATTTGAATATCACATAACGTTATCTCTAAATCAAAAGTTAGGGACTAAATATATTTGCTTAGTGTCATAGCATAATACCAGTAAATTGCTATACCACAACACACTTTGAACGAAAGGTTAATACACAACAACGTCCAGAGGCTTCATCATTGTTTTCATTTTCTAATTTATACAATGAATACATGTATGATGTATGATAAAGTGACATATCAACAGAGGTAGATTCATTTTATGCACAGTCAACAGTTGATATTGTTAATCTCTCTTCAGTAGTATATTTTATACAAATCACGGGACACTCGGCCCGATGAAAAAAAAACGCGGAACGGAAAACGGAACAGAACAAAAAACGCGGGACGGAAAAAACCGGATGGGGAAATTCAAGATATACAATGTATAAGTCATATAGTTTTCTTAACGAAATATTACATAGCAGGTATATTTTGTCTTTATATATGCATTAATGAATATCAATACACATTAATATATATCTATGAAAATATCATATTGTCAAACTTATACGGTACCAATTTTGATGCACCAGATGCGCATTTCGACAAATAATGTCTCTTCAGTGATGCTCAACCGAAATGTTTGAAATCCGAAATAACTACGAAGTTTTAGAGCTAAATATAGCCAAATACAGCGTGCCAAAAAAGTGGAGCCAAATTCGTCCAAGGATAAGAGCTATGCATGAGGGAGATAATCCATATGTTATTCAATTATTTTACACAATGTATTAAAATTCTTTGTGTCACAACACTAATGATATATAGTGCATACATAAAACACGATAGTCAAATAGGAATTTTAAAAAAAATCCAGGACATCAGATCATTTATTTGTAGTTAAATGTTTAATTGACAAATACATTAACACTGGCAATAAACAACTCTATGCATGTTTTGTAGACTTTCCAAGTCATTTGATACCGTTATTCATGAAGGCATTAAACTCCTACAATTGAATACCAGTGGTTTATTCTACAACATATTAAGTAGTATGTATAGGCACAACAATATTTTCATAGAAGTAGGGAACACGTTAATCCTTCCATATACACCAGAGATAGGAGTTCGACAAGGTGATGTCTTAAGCTCAGATATTTTTGAACGATTTTTCTAAATTTCTGGATGAAGAAACAATTGGCTCTGTCAATCTTTCTGGAAAGAAAATCATCTCTCTTCTATATGCGAATGATCTTGTACTGCTTTCAGAAAACCAGAATAGGCTACAAAACAAACTAAACTTACTTGAAAAATATTGCAACGATTGGGGCTTAGAAATTAATACCAATAAGACAAAAGTAGTCATTTTTAATAAAAGCGGGCACCTAATTAAAGAATTTTTTGTGTTCGGTAGCATATATATTGAATGTACTAGCAAATATAAATATCTAGGAGTAATATTGTCCTTCTGTGGCTCATTCAAGAAAGCAAAATCTGATCTATACAATAAAGCTCTTAAGGCCTTAATAAAGACATCAAATCTATAGATCCACCAATTAAAACATTTTTACATCTTTTTGACCATATGATAAAATCAATTGCCTTGTATGGCTGCGAGATATGGGGAACACTTTCTGCACGCATGCTAGAAAAAGACAGATTTATATAATATCTTTAAAAATTGGGAGATAGAAAACCTGAATATTAAGTTTTGTAAACATATACTGGGTGCCGGTAAAAGAAGTACTAATATTGCAATAATCTCTGAATTGGGTAGATATCCTATGTTCTGCTCTATAATCCAAACTATTTTACTATGTTGGCATATACTTGAGAATTGTCCAGAATCATCCCTATTATGCAGTGCTTATACAGAGAATATCAATCTGAAATCATATAATATGAATTCTTGGTACAAAAACATTAGTTATTT